>NC_090648.1:505588664-505703664 GCF_040937935.1 Hyperolius riggenbachi
ACTAAGTATTAAGTCTTTTATTGTTAGAGGGTTCAAAAACTTATTTCACTCAATGAAATGCAAATCAGTTGCTATCTTTTATTTAAGGTTATTTTTTCGATTTTGCTTTTGATGTGCTATCTGCCACTGTTAAAATAAACCTACCATTGAAATGATACTGTTCTGAGACTTTTCATTTCTTTGTCATTGGACAAACTTACAAAATCAGTGAGGGGTCAAATAATTATTTCCTCCACTGTACATACATACATACATACATACATACATACATTTTATTGGAATTCCATGTGAAAGACCAACACAAAGTGGTGTACACGTGAGAAGTGGAATGAAAATCATACATTATTCCAAACATTTTTTACAAATAAATAACTGGAAAGTGGGGTGTGCGTAATTATTCAGCCCCCTGAGTCAATACTTTGTTGAGCCACCTTTTGCTGCAATTACAGCTGCCAGTCTTTTAGGCTGCTTTCACAGGGGGACGTTACAGGCGCACGTTAGAGCAGCCTGTAACGCAGCCCACCGCACAGTAATGAGAAATCAATGTGCTGTTCACAGTGCCCACGTTGCGTTACATTGTAATGCAAGACGTCAAGACAACGTACTGCATGCAGTACTTTAGACGCGGCTAAGCCGCGTTAGACTGCTTGCACATGCTCAGTAATGTTGGGGAGGAGGGGAGAGCGGCCAGGCACATGGCTAATTAATATTCACTGCACTTTATGACATGTGCAGTGTTTACTTCCTGGAGCGGCCGCTCTGTGCGGTGATTGGCTGGCGGGACCACGTGATGCCGCATGCGTCCAAGAGTACGCATCACGGACGCCAGAGTGAGCTGCACAACGCGGCTCACTCTGACGGCCACAACGAAGAGCACCAGGCGTTGCGTTAGGGGCACGTAACATCCCCTAAAACGCAACGTCTTGGTGTGAAAGTAGCCTTGGGGTATGTCTCTACCAGCTTTGCACATCTAGAGACTGAAATCCTTGCCCATTCTACAAAACAGCTCCAGCTCAGTCAGATTAGATGGACAGTGTTTTTGAACAGCAGTTTTCAGATCTTGCCACAGATTCTCGATTGGATTTAGATCTGGACTTTGACGGGGCCATTCTAACACATGGATATGTTTTGTTTTAAACCATTCCATTGTTGCCCTGGCTTTATGTTTAGGGTCATTGTCCTGCTGGAAGGTGAACCTCCGCCCCAGTCTCAAGTCTTTTGCAGACTCCAAGAGGTTTTCTTCCAAGTTTGCCCTGTATTTGGCTCCATCCATCTTCCCATCAACTCTGACCAGCTTCCCTGTCCCTGCTGAAGAGAAGCACCCCCAGAGCATGATGCTGCCACCACCATATTTGACAGTGGGGATGGTGTGTTCAGAGTGATGTGCAGTGTTAGTTTTCCGCCACACATAGCGTTTTGCATTTTGGCCAAAAAGTTCCATTTTGGTCTCATCTGACCAGAGCACCTTCTTCCACATGTTTGCTGTGTCCCCCACATGGCTTGTGGCAAACTGCAAACGGGACTTCTTATGCTTTTCTGTAAACAATGGCTTTCTTCTTGCCACTCTTCCATAAGAGCCAACTTTGTACAGTGCATGACTAATAGTTGTCCTATGGACAGAGTCTCCCACCTGAGCTGTAGATCTCTGCAGCTCGTCCAGAGTCACTATGGGCCTCTTGACTGCATTTCTGATCAGCGCTCTTCTTGTTCGGCCTGTGAGTTTAGGTGGATGGCCTTGTCTTGGTAGGTTTACAGTTGTGCCATACTCCTTCCATTTCTGAATGATCGCTTGAACAGTGCTCCGTGGGATGTTCAAGCCTTTGGAAATCTTTTTGTAGCCTAAGCCTGTTTTAAATTTCTCAATAACTTGATCCCTGACCTGTCTTGTGTGTTCTTTGGACTTCACGGTGTTGTTGCTCCCAATATTTTCTTAGACAACCTCTGAGGCTGTCACAGAGCAGCTGTATTTGTACTGACATCAGATTACACACACAGGTGCACTCTATTTAGTCATTAGCACTCATCAGGCAATGTCTATGGGCAACTGACTGCACTCAGACCAAAGGGGGCTGAATAATTACGCACACACCACTTTGCAGTTATTTTTTTGTAAAAAAAATGTTTGGAATCATGTATGATTTCCGTTCCACTTCTCACGTGTACACTACTTTGTGTTGGTCTTTCACGTGAAATTCCAATAAAATTGATTCACGTTTGTGGCAGTAATATGACAAAATGTGGAAAACTTCAAGGGGGCCGAATACTTTTGCAAGCCACCACACACACATGGGGGCGCACACGCACACATACATGCATATATACATGCATGCATACATGCATGCATACATACATACATACCTCACTCCCTAGTGAGCGGCCATGTTTTTTGTTTGTAAACACTGCCTAAAACTGGCGATTAAAAGCCAGGACCGTGGCGGGGAGCAGCGGAAAGAGCAAAGAGGGGCCCAGGAGAACATAATGAGTAGAATCGTATGCTTTTTATTGTAAGAATTTTGAGAGTACAGATTCTCTTTTAAGTCCAAGCTTCTATTGCTCTGCATGGCTGTCACTAGTTACCATTTATTTTCCCTCTCACTTCTAAACTCCTCATTTGCGTTGACTTGATTTTCTCCAGGAAACTACGTTGCCGTCGGTAACATGACCCCCGTCATTGACGTGTGGGACCTGGATCTGGTGGACTGCCTGGAGCCTGTCTTCTCTCTGGGAAGCAAACAAGCGAAGAAGAAGAAAAAGAAAGGGAAGAAGGTAATTTTCCCCCTACATGTTTCGCTCTCCACACTTCATCCCACCATGGACTGCTTACATGCAGCCGTTGATGGGAGAGTTGCCGTGCAACCAGTAAATGCCAGTGTGGTTGCCGTAATGATCTTGATGAGAAGCAGATTTGGCGGGGAGGCTTGTAGCAGTGTTGGGTTATTTATGTGCCTCTGGGTCAGGATATTTTCATGATGCAATGGCATTGTGGGATCTCTGCTGAGCTGTTTTCACATATTGGAAGGTGTAATGACCAGTGTGGATCCGCGATACCAGCACCTGACTGCAGGAAACAGCCCAGTGTGAAACGGACGCCACGAAATGACTGTTTAGGGTTCGGCCGGGCTGTAGAATTAGTGCGTTTTATAACCAAGCGTGCTTAATAGAGCGTAAAATTAGGCTGCGATCAATAATGCCGTATACATCTATTACTGGTTTTTTTTTTCCGTATCTGCTCCAGTGTGCACTTTATCGTCCGCTTCTGTTGCCACAGCAGAAATAACACAACACCAGTCAGTCAATTCGCTGAGTTCTTACAGATATCATCAGCAATAAATATATAGAAGGATCATTATGAGGGTACAGAGTCAGCTTAAAGAGGAACTCCAGTGAAAATAATGTAATGAAAAAAAGTGCTTCATTTTTACAATAATTATGTATATTGATTTAGTCTGTGTTTGCCCATTGTAAAATCTTTTAAATCCCTGATTTACATTCTGACATTTATTACATGGTGACATTTTTACTGTTGGCAGGTGATGTAGCTGCTGCTTGCTTCTTGGAAGTTGGAAACAGCTGTAAACAGCTATTTCCCACAATGCAGCAAGGTTCAGAGACAGGAAACTGCCAGGACCATTGTCCTCAGGGAGGGGTCTCACCACAATATCAGCCATACAGAGCTCTCTGATGATCCGTTTGTGAGTTCTCATGTAAAAGGGGGTATCCGCTACTAATTGGGATAAAGTTCAATTCAAGGTCATGGTTTCTCTTTAAAGTGGACCTGAACTCTTGCACAGGGCAGAAGGAAAACAGAGAGAAATGCACCCTGTATGTATTTAGAGAGTTTAGCCTGTTTAGTGCCATTTGTGTCTAATCACAAGTTGTAATCTGATCTCTCCTCTGTGTCACATGACTGCCACGGCAGAGATGGCAGATAAGCTCATTTGAAAGCGCAGGCTGTTACCAAGATGTCTGCTTTCATGAAAGCAAGAAGGAGACACACTGCAGATTTATTGCAGGATTTGTATTAGCTGTAACAAAGAAATGTTTCGTTTTTAAAGTTTATTATGCTGCGGAAGTTCTGGGTTCAGGTCCACTTAAATTTGGAGTGTGTCTACTTCCTGCTTTCAATAAATCTGTCTACTTCCTGCTTTCATGGAAGCAGACATAGGGTTAACATCCTGTGTTTGCCAATTAGCTGCTCTGCCGAGGCAGCCAGCTGACACAGCTGAGATATAAAATTACAGTGGTGATTAGTCACAGATGAGGGGGGAATTAGACAGGCTAAACTCTCTAAATACATACAGGGTGCATTTCTCTGTTTTCCTTCTGTCCTGTACAAGAGTTCAGGTCCACTATAAAGTAACCCATTAATGATCCAATATCCCGAACGATCGACCACCCGATGGTTGTGATTGAGCGGAAACCATTGTTTGGTCCTGCTAATGAAGAGGACAATAGTAAGCAATCCGATCAGACTAAAAGAATCATTACAAAATTCGGATTGATGGAATGATTGACAGAACCATCTTTGATCAGCACCATTAACTGTACGGGATCTGTTGGAATGTATGCTCGATCGTCCGGGAGATTGTACAATTGATGGACACCTTCATATTGCAGAGGCGTTTAGAAAAGTGCCCATTAACGGTACAATCTCCCAAACGACTGACATTACATTCCGTAAGTTCAGGTACGGGGAATGCTGCCGATAGTTCTAGAAGTTCTATTGGACAGGCAACATTTTTATCATGATTTTCTCTGGGTGGTCTTAAAGCGCTCTAGAGCTGCAGCCACCTAGAGTGCTCTCTATGGGCAACCACTATCGTTAGGAATGCTTGCCCAAAGACTCCTTACTGTTTTATGTACGGGCTTGTGCCGGAATTCTAACCCTGATCAAAGGCAAAAGCCTTACCAATAGGCTATCCAGGTGTCTCTCTGTTGGGCTGATCAAATTGCTTATGATTTTCCCTCCATAGGTGGGCCTGAACAGTCGACAGTTGGGCATGTGTACGGCTGGCAAGCAACAAGACGACCAACTGATAACAGGTGGTTTGCCAGATCCATCCGGATCTGCCCAACTACCTTACAGGTCGGCCACAGTTGTACAAGTTGTTTAACCCCTTGCGTACCAGCAGTCTCTGGCCTCTTAAAGGGAAGAACCAGGGTGTAAAAAAAAAATTAAAAAAAGTCTACTTAAAGGGAAGGTTCAGGGACTGTTTAAAAAAAATAAAAATCCGCATCCACTTACCTGGGGCATCCTCCAACCCCTGGCAGCTGTCCTGAGCCCTCGGCGCAGCTCTGCTCCCCGCCAGAGGCCTGAGGTCCCTTCCGGTGCGGCTCGGCATCTACTGTGCATGCGCAAGTGCGCGGCTGCGCTCATGTAGTCAGAACTACTGTGCCTGTGCAGAACACTCCAGACCACGTGAGCGCGAGCGGTCCTCCTGCAGACACAGAAGATGGCGAGGTCAGCATCTGCAACAGAGGGGACCCCGGCACACCAGCTGGGAGCAGAGCTGGGGCGAAGCACAGGATGGCTGCCAGGGGATGGAGGAAACCCCCAGGTGAGTACATTTTCTTTCTTTCTTTTGCCCCGACCTTCCCTTTAAGGACCAGAGACTGCTTACTGATGAATCCCATTCCCCACACATACCTGCCACGCTCCCATCGCCACAGGCTTCTCTCTCTGCTGTCGCTATGACGGCAGAGCTCTGTGCGCCGCTCAGGAGCCGCTATCATTGGCTTCTGATTCTGTCCTTCAATGTAAGCCAATGGGGTGGGCTCACAGCGATCACATGGTCAGGAGCTGATTTCATTGGCTCCTGATCATGTGATCACTGTGAGCCAACCCCATTGGCTTACATTGAAGGGCAGGGTCCGGAGCCAATGAAAGCGGCTCCTGAGCGGCGCACAGAGCTCTGCCGTCATATAGAGAACCGGCGGTAGAGGCCGGAGCGTGCAGCGGGGAAGTTGAAATCTACGTCCAGTCAGAGATGCGCAGCCACCTGCAGGAAGTAGATTTCAACCAATGCGGCCTGGAAGCAGTTAAAAGGCTGTTGTTTTTGAATGCGGACATGTTGTGCAGTTTGTGATTAGGGATGATCACAGATCTGCAAGTTCTTCAGAGTTGATGCAAATTCATGCAAATGTATGCAGGTCGTACCCAGGTTTAAATTGATTGGTCCCTTTTCAAGCTGCATATATTTGCATAAAATGTGCATAATTTTGGAAGGATTTGCATCTCATTGATCATCCCTATTTGTCATTTCGCCTGCGTGTATTTAAGAGAGTTGATTGTTTAGTTGGTTGGCTCATAGCACAGTGTCAGCAGTGCAGAGCCACCCGGTGGTGGAACAGAGGTAACGGAGGACTCTTCCAACACCAGGTGGCGCTGCACTGCTGACACTATCCTCTGAGCCCCGATCACATGTAATACCATGTGATCGCAAGT
Source organism: Hyperolius riggenbachi (assembly GCF_040937935.1). Taxonomy (NCBI): domain Eukaryota; kingdom Metazoa; phylum Chordata; class Amphibia; order Anura; family Hyperoliidae; genus Hyperolius; species Hyperolius riggenbachi. The sequence goes on from NC_090648.1 coordinate 505,595,110, forward strand.
CAGAAGAGGATGCTGGGAGTGTATCGCTGCGGGTGGAGGAAGAGCGGAAGCCGGTCCAGCGCCTGGAACAGGCAACTATCAAAACGCTCCTTGCAGACTAAGATGTTTATTTGTCTAGTTGTCTACCCTATGCTTTCCTTTTCACTAATGTGCTTTTCCAACCCTTGTCCAAACTATGGACATACCCATATAGGCGTAGTTACAGAGAACCTATAAATAAAGAGCATAACTCTATGTTACATTTTAGGCTAATATGTCTCAATTCTACTATGACCCAACCTTCCCATACACCAATCTCAGGACAAGTTGTCGATTGGCTTTAGGCCACCTGATATCGACAACCACATTGTATAACCAAACAAGCATGGTATCAGCCTAGTCAGCTCAGTTAATGATACCATGTTTGGTATATTTTGGTTTATCTTCTCAAGGGAAACCACTACCAAGAGCGAAAATGTTCGATGTTCTAAAAACAATTAAGGATCCCTTTGTATAAATATTACCTAAGATGTGATGCATTTCATACTGTATAAGTTTTTCAACGCTCATGTAACAAGGTTGTAAAATGTTATCTCTCGTATATATACTCTGTTAAACGTAGATCCTGCATATATATGTTTAAAAACTAATAAAAAGATTTTCATGGAAAAAAAACGCTCCTTGCACCGCTGCTAAAAGGTTAAAGGGAAACTCCAAGCAAATAAAAAAAAATAAAATCCACTTACCCAGGGCTTCCTCCAGCCCCTGGCAGTCGTTCTGTGCCCTAGCCGCAGCTCCGGTGTCCCCCGCTGCAGAAGCCGACCTCGCCAGGTCGGCTTCCTGTGCGCTCCATGGCGCGGGTCACTTGGTCCGGCCGACGTCATCGGGTCTTTACTTCGCAGTACAGTCCTGATGACGCCGGCCGGACCACGTGACCCGCACGGTGGATCTCAGAAGAGGCCGACCCGGAAGCCGACCTGGGGAAGGTCGGCTGCGCCAGGGGAGAAGACCGGGAGCCTCCGGAGCTGCAGCGAGGGCACAGGACGGCTGGAGGAAGCCCCGGGTAAATGGATCTTTGTTTTTTTTTTTACTTTGATGTTTCCTTTAAGGATGTCACTACATATAGTTGGTATAACAGCGGCTGAGACACCACCTGACCTATCGTAGGAGTGTAGGGATGATCAATGCTATGCAGATATTTCTGCGTTTTAAAGGACCACTATCGCGAAAAAAGTAGGCAGTTAAAATCTGACAGAACTGACAGGTTTTGGGCCAGTCCATCTCCTCATGGCGGATTCTCGGGGTTTTCTTTGTTTTCAACAGCATTTCCTGAACAGCACTTGCAATGTCTGACAAATTAGTGTGCAAGTGAGTAGGGAGGCCGGCTGGTTTCTTACTATTTTGGCAGTTAAACTGCTGCTCAGGAAATGCGGCTGAAAACAAAAAAAAACCCTGAGAATCCCTCATGAGGAGATGGACTGGCCCAAAACCTGTCGGTTCTGTCAGATTTTAACTGCCTACTTTTTTTTCGTGATAGTGGTCCTTAAGGAGAACCAGAGACGAAAAAATGACATATTTATACATACCTGGGGCTTCCTCCAGCCCCATCAGCCTGGATCGCTCCCACGCCGCCGTCCTCCGCTGCCTCTGTCCGCCGGTACCAGGTCCCGTCATTTCAGCCAGTCGAACCAGTCGACGCAAGCGCAGTGCGGAGGAAGCCCCAGGTATGTATAACATCTTTTTTTTTCATTTTTAACATCGTCTCTGGTTCCTTTTAAAGAGAACCCGAGGTGTGTTAAAAGAATGTTATCTGCATACAGAGGCTGGATCTGCCTATACAGCCCAGCCTCTGTTGCTATCCCAAACCCCCCTAAGGTCCCCCTGCACTCTGCAATCCCTCATAAATCACAGCCGTGCTGTGAGGTTGTGTTTACATCTGTAGTGTCAGTCTCAGCTGCTCCCCCGCCTCCTGCATAGCTCCGGTCCCTGCCCCCGTCCCTTCCCTCCAATCAGCAGGGAGGGAAGGGATGCAGGCGGGGACTGAAGTTCTGCAGGAGGCGGGGAGAGCAGCAGACTGACACTATAGAGATAAACACAGCCAGCTCTGACAAGCTGTTTGTCAGCAGCGTGGCTGTGATTTATGAGGGATTGCAGAATGCAGGGGGACCTTAGGGGGGTTTGGGATAGCAACAGAGGCTGGGCTGTACAGGATCTTCTCAAAAAATTAGTATATTGTGATAAAGTTCATTATTTTCTGTAATGTACTGATAAACATTAGACTTTCATATATTTTAGATTCAAATACACACAACTGAAGTAGTTCAAGCATTTTATTGTCTTAATATTGATGATTTTGGCATACAGCTCATGAAAACCCACATTTCCTATCTCAAAAAATTAGCATATTTCATCCGACCAATAAAAGAATAGTGTTTTTAAAACAAAAAATATCAACCTTCAAATAATTATGTTCAGTTATGCACTCAATACTTGGTCGGGAATCCTTTTGCAGAAATGACTTCTTCAATGCGGCGTGGCATGGAGGCAATCAGCCTGTGGCACTACTCAGGTGTTATGGAGGCCCAGGATGCTTCGATAGCGGCCTTAACCTCATCCAGAGTGTTGGGTCTTGCGTCTCTCAACTTTCTCGTCACAATATCCACAGATTCTCTATGGGGTTCACTTCAGGAGAGTTGGCAGGCCAATTGAGCACAGTAAAACCATGGTCAGTAAACCATTTACCAGTGGTTTTGGCACTGTGAGCAGGTGCCAGGTCGTGCTGAAAAATGAAATCTTCATCTCCATAAAGCTTTTCAGCAGATGGAAGCATGAAGTGCTCCAAAATCTCCTGATGGCTAGATGCATTGACCCTGCCCTTGATAAACCACCAGCAGCTGACATGGCATGCCAGACCATCACTGACTGTGGGTACTTGACACTGGACTTCAGGCATTTTGGCATTTCCCTCTCCCCAGTCTTCCTCCAGACTCTGGCACCTTGATTTCCGAATGACATGTAAAAGTTGCTTTCATCTGAAAAAAGTACTTTGGACCACTGAGCAACAGTCCAGTGCTGCTTCTCTGTAGCCCAGGTCAGGCGCTTCTGCCGCTGTTACTGGTTCAAAAGTGGGTTCATGCTTCCATCTGCTGAAAAGCTTTATTGAGATAAAGATTTCATTTTTCAGCACGACCTGGCACCTGCTCACAGTGCCAAAACCACTGGTAAATGGTTTCCTGACCATGGTATTACTGTGCTCAATTGGCCTGCCAACTCTCCTGACCTGAATCCCATAGAGAATCTGTGGGATATTGTGAAGAGAAAGTTGAGAGGCGCAAGACCCAACACTCTGGATGAGCTTAAGGCCGCTATCGAAGCACCCTGGGCCTCCATAACACCTGAGCAGTGCCACAGGCTGATTGCCTCCATGCCATGCCGCATTGAAGCAGTCATTTCTGCAAAAGGATTCCCGACCAAGTATTGAGTGCATAACTGAACATAATTATTTGACTGTTGACTTTTTTTGTTTTAAAAACACTTTTCTTTTATTGGTCGCATGAAATATGCTAATTTTTTGAGATAGGAAGTTTGGGTTTTCATGAACTGTATGCCAAAATCATCAATATTAAAACAATAAAAAGCTTTAACTACTTCAGTTGTGTGTATTTGAATCTAAAATACATGAAATTCTAATGTTTATCAGTACATTACAGAAAATAATGAACTTTATCACAATATGCTAATTTTTTGAGCAGATCCTGTATAGGCAGATCCATCCTCTGTATGCAGATAATATTCTTCAAACCCACCTCGGGTTCTCTTTAAAGCAAATGTGCGCACATTTTTATGCAAATATAGGCAGCTTGAAAATTGACCAATCAAGTCCCACCCAGGTTTAAATTGTTTTGGTCCATTTTCAAGGTGCAAATATTTGAATAAAATTTGCATGAATTTGCATAAACCTGGAAATATTTGCATATCATTAATCATCCCTATAGGAGGACTGAATCAAAATTACGTTTAGTATTCTCCACAGTTGTCACCTATTATATATAGGCAGTAACAGTCCGACACTCTGATCGCAGATATGGCAGCTCGTGGTTTGTCCTCTGTTACTCATGTGACTTGGTTCTCTTCACAGGCCACGTCATCAGAGGGGACACAGGAAGGTCATTCCGATGCAGTTCTGGATCTATCATGGAACCGGCAGATTAGGTAATTAACCACTTCACCACTGAGGGGTTTTTACCCCAATGGACATATTTTCACCTATCAGCGCCCCTCCCTTTTATTCGCCAATAACTTTATTAATACTTATCACAACAAAATGATCTATACCTTGTTTTTTTCGTTGCCAAGTATGCTTTCTGTGGGTAGTACATTTTGTTAAGAATTATTTTATTCAAAATACATTTTAACGGGAAAAATAAGAAAAAATAAATAAAAAAATTCATTATAAGTTTTCGGCCATTATAGTCTTAAAATAAAACGTTCTGTGGATAAAACCCCCACATTTTATTTGCCCATTTGTCTCGGTTATTAAACCATTTAAATTATGTCCCTATCACAATGTACACTTGATATGTATGTATTTTTTGATATTACAATTTTTCTTGATAGTGGTCCTTTAAAGCGGGATTGTCAGTAATAAAGTCAAATTCCATTTACCCACTACTCGGTGTTTATTATGTAGTCTACATGCAGTCTGCATTGCAAGCATTCCAATATAATCATAAATGTTTCTACTGTAATAAATCTTATCTCAGTCAGCCTGGCTCTATTCTGGTACATTGCCGGGGAGAGTGAAGCTTGTTATCTCCCACATTCCTGCTCCTCACTGATTGGCTGAGGACAGTTCAGTGTGACAGGAGGCTGAGAAGGGAAATACACCTCACCCCTCCACAGAAGCTGCTGTAGTATGGTCTATGCTGTGCTCACATGTGTTTACCAAGCAAGCTAGATATGACAGTGCAGTTTCTAGGAGAAAAAAGAAGAGTAAGGGAGGAAATGACATCAGTATTGACTTCAGTCAGAGGCAGTAAAGATGGGAGATTATTATTATTATTATTATTTATTGTATTTATAAAGCGCCAACATATTACGCAGCGCTGAACATTAATTTAGGTTACAGACAATATTTAGGGGTGACACAGCAATACGACAATACAGAATACAAGAAAACCAGATCACACAGCACAGTATGAGTACAAGGTAATGCTTAGTCAGTCACTGGAGGGGAGCATGGAGATTAGGCAAGTTAGGTTCACTCAGATGCATAGCATGGGTTCACAGTAATGGAGGTGCATGATCAGGTAGGACACAAAATGAGGAGGACCCTGCCCAAAGGCTTACAATCTAGAGGGAGAGGTAAGGACACGAACGGTAGGGGACCAGAGTTCATCTGTAGGTTTAGAGCACTTGTGAGGGGTAGTAGGCCAGAGTGAAAAGGTGAGTTTTGAGGGCTTTCTTGAAGATGTTGAAGGAGGGGGCTGCCCTAATGGGTGGAGGTAGGGAGTTCCATAGTGTTGGAGCAGCTCTTGAGAAGTCCTGGAGGCGTGCATGGGACTGGGTGATGCGGGGGGCGGTTAGGCGAAGTTCATTGGAAGAGCGTAGTGAGCGGCTAGGTGTGTACCTCTGAGTAAGATCGGAAATGTAGGTTGGACAGGTTTTGTGGACAGATTTGTAGGTCAGACACAGTATCTTGAATTTGATTCTGGACTGGATAGGAAGCCAGTGGAGGGATTCTAGGAGGGGATCTGCCGTGGTGGAGCGATGGGAGCAGTGGATAATTCTGGCTGCCGCATTCATGATGGACTGCAGTGGGGCTGTTCGAGTCATAGGGAGACCAGACAGCAGGGCATTGCAGTAGTCAAGGCGGGAAATTATGAGGGCATGGATGAGGAGTTTGGTGGTGGCAGAGGTCAGGAAAGGGCGAATCTTACAGATGTTACGAAGGTGGAAGTTGCAGGACTTTGTGAGGATTTGGATGTGGGAAGTGAAGGAGAGTGCGGAGTCCAGGGTGACACCCAGACAACGGGCTTGAGATGTAGGGCGAATGGTAGTGTGGTTAACAGTGACATGCACATCTGGGAGGTTTATGGATGGCCGAGGTGGGAAGATCATAAATTCCGTTTTGTCTAGATTTAGTTTCAGGAACCTAGCGGACATCCAGGAGGAGATGGCTGATAGGCAGGAGGAGACCTTGTCCATGGTAGTGGTGGATATGTCAAGGGTGTGGAGGTAGATCTGGGTGTCATCTGCATACAGATGATAGTTAAAACCCATGGAGGAGATAACCTTGCCAATGGACGATGTGTATAGGGTGAACAGTAGGGGGCCAAGGACCGAACCTTGGGGGACTCCCACCGAGAGGTGGTTGGGGGTGGACGAGGACTCATTGAAGGCGGTCGTGAAGGAGCGGTTGGAGAGGTAGGATGAAAGCCAGGACAGGGCGAGATCGTGAATGCCCAAGGACTGGAGGGACTGGAGGAGTAGGGGATGATCTACTGTGTCAAAAGCTGCTGAAAGGTCAAGGAGGAGGAGAATGGAGTATTTACCTTCAGCTTTAGCTAAGGCAAGGTCATTGACCACTTTGGTGAGAGCAGTTTCGGTTGAGTGGGCAGGCCGAAATCCAGATTGCAGTGGGTCTAGGAGTGAGTTGGCATTGAGGTACTGGGTCAGGCGTTTGTGAACCAGACGCTCAAGGAGTTTTGAGGCAAAGGGGAGGAGGGAGATAGGACGGTAGTTGGAGGGTAGCGAGGGGTCGAGGGAGGGTTTCTTGAGCAGGGGTAGTACAGTGGCCTGCTTGAAGTCTGATGGGAAGATGCCTGTGGATAGGGAGAGGTTGAACAGGGTAGTGAGGACTGGGGCCAATTCCGTGAAGTGAGGCTGGAGTAAATCAGAAGGGATGGGGTCAAGGGGCGAAGTAGTGGTATGGGAAGTCTGCAGTAGGTGGTTGACTTCCTCGGTGGTAGTAGGGGTGAAGGATGTGAGGGGAGGATAGGGTGGAGGAGGAGCTGGTTGGGAGGGGGTGGGAGGTGAAGATTGGAGATTGGATATTTCTTGGCGGATGGAGACAATTTTGTTGGTGAAGTGGGTGGCTAAATCTGTGGCAGAGAGGGAGGAAACGGAGGGTGGGGGGGGTGGGTTTAAGCAGGGAGTTGAAAGTGGCAAAAAGACGCCGGGGATTGGAAGCTTGTGCTCCGATGAGCTTGGTAAAGTATTCCTGCTTCGCATGAGCAAGGGCAGTGTGGAACTGCAGCAAATTGGTCTTGTACTGTAGGAAATCCTGGTTAAGTCTAGTTTTTCTCCATTTCCGTTCAGTGGCGCGTGTTTTCCTCTGGAGGTTGCGAGTATGGGTAGTGCGCCAGGGCTGGGGGTTAGGGGGTCGGTGGCGGCGAAATATTGGTGGAGCAGCTTTCTCTAGGGCTGATGAGAGAGTTAGGCGATACTGAGCTGCAGCAAGATTAGGACAGGTTAGGGTGGGGAGAGTGGAGGAGAGGGCATGGAGGGGGTCAGCAAGGACACTAGGGTTGAGCTTGCGTAGGTCTCGCTGCCATCGACCAGGTGGGTGGGTGGGTAATTTGGAGGTGCTTTCCGTGAGGAGGTTGAAGGTGAGAAGGTGATGGTCTGAGGGTGGAAAGGGTGCGATGTCAAGGTCTGCAATGGTGGTGGATTTAGTGAATATAAGGTCAAGAGTGTGACCTGCAGTGTGAGTGGGGGTGTTGGCGTGTTGTACTAGTCCAAGTGAGTTGGCAATGGTGAGTAGCCGGGTCACAGCGGAGCTCTTGGCTTCATTGATGGGAATATTGAAATCCCCAAGGATGATGGTGGGGAGGTCAGAGGAGAGGATGTGAGGGAGCCAGGAGGCAAGGTCATCGAGAAATTGTGGGGTGGAGCCCGGAGGGCGGTATAAGACCGCAACAATGGCAGGGAGGGGGTGGTAGAGGCGGATGGTGTGGGCCTCAAATGATGTGAATTGTAGAGAGGTAGGTGGGGTGAGGACACGGAAGGTGCAGGATGGTGAGAGGAGCAGACCCACCCCTCCCCCGATCCTATTGTCTGGTCTGGGGGTGTGACTGAGGTGAAGCCCCCCGTAGGAGAGGGCAGCCTCTGCGGCAGAGTCAGAGGAGGTGAGCCATGTCTCAGTGAGTGCGAGGATGGTGAGGGATTTGGAGAGGAAGAGGTCGTGGACTGCTGTAAGTTTATTGCGGACGGATCTGGCATTCCAGAGACCGCAGGGAAGGGGGAGTATGTGTTTGTGGGTGGGATGGATGGAAATAAGGTTGGAGTGAGGATGGGTGTTGAGGTTATTTGTGGACAGAGGGCTGTGAAGTGTATGAAGCAGATCAGCAGGGGATGCTTGTCTGGCAGCAGGCTGTGGCCCAGGATTGGGTGATATATCACCAGCTGCAAGTAAGAGTAGGAGGGAGAGAGTGAGCAAATGTGAATGAGATTTAAATGTTTGTGAGGTTTTTGAGCTGCTGGAGGGAGAGAGAGATTTCAGGAGAGTTAACAGTTCATGAGAAGCTGAGTAAGGTGAGGAAAGCAGAGCAGGTGAAATTAATATGGAGTGTGGTACACTGGGAGGGTACATATTGCAATGCAACTTGTAGATGTTTGCAGACAGGCAGAACATAAGAAAAAGTGCAGTAAACATGGTAATGGTCTCTGATTATAACCAGGAAGTTTCCAATCACTAAACAGTTTATATGAGTATGCAGTTAATGCAAGCAAACCTGTGTAAATAAAGAAGCAGAGTCTACTTGGCTGTGCAACATATGTCCAGCAGTGGTATTTGTAGCAATAGCGTTGGAGGCAGTAGTGGATGCCGAGTAGTTGTTTCCAGCAGAGTCCTGTGGCTGTTGAATCCTGTTTGAATACCTGGGTGAATTCTTGGTAAATTCTTGGTAAGTTGTAAAGCACTTTGTAATAAATGGCACTTCGGATGCCTGAAACTGTTCTCTCTTTATTTACTATATAAAATTTACTGAAATCAAAACGTGGACAGTACAATACACGTGTTATGTAAGTAAAAAAAGCATTTATCTACTTATATATGTGGGGTTTTTTTTTCTGGGATAGTATGGCTGTCCCTGCTGCTTTTTAACATCTCTACAGATAGCATTCCCTTATAATATGAATGTTGCGCCCGCAGAGGTCAGATCCCGTCCCATGTCCGGCAATATTCTGCTGATCCCGATTGCTGGAGAGATCGAACTTTTCTTGCATTTCAGTTGACGGTGAAATTTCACAATCCATCTCCTTGTATGTAGTTGTTTTTATGTATAAAAAAATTAAATCAAAACCCATTATTTGTTCAGCCCTTTTTATTTTTCCTCCGGTTTAAATGCACGCACGGCCAGAGCGCTCATTTGAGTCAGACGGAAGACTTCTGCGAATTCGCCCTTTTGCTCCCCATTAGCCGTAATTTGCGGCAACGAGAAGCACATTTCTGCTGAGCGTCTGGCGAATGGAAAATGTCTGGTTCTCAAATTCCGTTCCAAGAAATGTTTTGTTTAATTACATTTTCCTGTTTTGATTTTTCCTCCTTGTGCGTGCGTCCTTGTATGCGGGCACAAATATATACCGCAGCGGTCGTGCCTGCGCTCACTACAAAGCTTGTTGTCATGGCAGCCATATGGGACTTCGCGGACACGGGAGCACTGGGGCTGCGATCTCCAAGGACAGGAGTCGCGACTCCTCGTTCTGCTTTGTGTAGATGTATAGTAGCAGCAGTTATTTTGTACCGCTATCATTTATAGCCACAGTGGTGCTTTATGTGGTTTGTGGACCGCTTTGTATGTTTCTGTAAAAAAAAAAAAAAATTAACCAATTAGGAGCTTCAATACAGTTATCTCGTTTGAGAGAAGTACTGCTTTTGGACCTCAGCCTGCAGATTTTGTTGTGCTGTAAATTCTTGGAATGCTTTGATGTCTCTCTGCTAGCAGAAAATATAGAACCCGAAAGCAGAAGTCCTCTGTTATTGTCTCACACTGCCCCCTAGTGACAAGTGGCCATAAATACACATTACAGCAGTACTAATTAGAAGCAAGGAAATGTAACAAAGAAGAAATTTAAAAAAAAATGTGCTAAAATCAATCAGTCTGGAGCACTTGAAACTTTAAAAACTAAATAAATTGGCTGCTAAAGTGTTAAGTATGACCGATGAGAACGGTTTGCTTTTTAAGCAAAATCTAGTTACTGTATCAACAATCTACACAAAAATGTGAGGTAGGAAAAAAGGAGCGGTATGGACTGATTGAATACAAATAAATCTGATTTGAAAATGTACAAAACTTTATTGAACACTCACAAATTATCACAATATTAAAATATAAGGAATAAAATTCCACCACGGTAACCCAAAAACCTCGCATCTCCCAAACCCATCCCTTTCCAAACCCCAAAGCCCCACAATCCTAACTACTGAATGCCAATATGTATGGAGTCATGTGCACATGGATACGTATTGTGGCTGCGCAGCCTCTAATCAAAAAAAGTTACTGTATCAATAATTTGGGTAAACAAATTAATTGAAAGAGTTTGTTTTTTTGTGAGGAAAGTCCTCCAATATTACAGATTTGTACACGGCAGAATTATGAGAGCCGTGGCTTTAAAAGTTGTCTTCATCATAGGTAAATACACAGGTCATGCTCATCTTGCCGCGGTAGTCTCGTAGTGCTCTCGCCCCTACGCCACCACAGTCAATTTATTTCAAGAGGCACTGTGGTGACATAGCAGTATGCAGTAAGGGCCCCTTTCCACTTGCGAGTAGGAGCCGATGCGGCTACGTGTCACTTCCGCTCCCATTTGCGTCACTTCCCCTCCCATTTGCGTCACTTCCCCTCCCATTTGCGTCACTTCCCCTCCCATTTGCGTCACTTCCCCTCCCATTTGCGTCACTTCCCCTCCCATTTGCGTCACTTCCCCTCCCATTCGCGTCACTTCCGCATCTCCCTGCAAAACCAGCATGCAATGGAAACTGTTTCATTGCTGTGCATTGGTTACAGTGCAGTCACGATGTGATGCGTCTATGTAGCCGCATCGCACCGCGTACAGTGGAAACGGTCCTTAAGTTATTCAGGATACCCATTTTTATGGCAATTTTTATGGTTTCAGCATCAGAAATCCCTCCTGTAGCTACATACAGTGGTTTGCAAAAAGTATTCGGCCCCCCTTGAAGTTTTCCACATTTTGTCACATTACTGCCACAAACATGAATCAATTTTATTGGAATTTCACATGAAAGACCAATACAGAGTGGTGTACACGTGAGAAGTGGAACGAAAATCACATGATTCCAAACATATTTTTTACAAATAAATAACTACAAAGTGGGTTGTGCGTAATTATTCAGCCCCCTTTGGTCTGAGTGAAGTCAATTGCCCATAGACATTGCCTGATGAGTGCTAATGACTAGAGTGCACCTGTGTGTAATCTAATGCCAGTACAAATACAGCTGCTCTGTGAGGGCCTCAGAGGTTGTCTAAGAGAATATTGGGAGCAACAACACCATGAAGTCCAAAGAACACACCAGACAGGTCAGGGATAAAGTTATTGAGAAATTTAAAGCAGGCTTAGGCTACAAATAGATTTTCCAAAGCCTTGAACATCCCACGGAGCACTGTTCAAGCGATCATTCAGAAATGGAAGGAGTATGGCACAACTGTAAACCTACCAACACAAGGCCGTCCACCTAAACTCACAGGCCGAACAAGGAGAGCGCTGATCAGAAATGCAGTCAAGAGGCCCATGGTGACTCTGGATGAGCTGCAGAGATCTACAGCTCAGGTGGGGGAATCTGTCCATAGGACAACTATTAGTTGTGCACTGCACAAAGTTGGCCTTTGTGGAACAGTGGCAAGAAGAAAGCCATTAACAGAAGAGCATAAGAAGTCCCGTTTGCAGTTTGCCACAAGCCATGTGAGGGACACAGCAAACATGTGGAAGAAGGTGCTCTGGTCAGATGAGACAAAAATTGAACTTTTTGGCCAAAATGCAAAACGCTACCGGTATGTGTGGCGGAAAACTTACACTGCACATCACTCAGAACACACCATCCCCGCTGTCAAATGTGGTGGCAGCATCATGCTCTGGGGGTGCTTCTCTTCAGCAGGGACAGGGAAGCTGGTCAGAGTTGATGGGAAGATGGATTGAGCCAAATACAGGGCAATCTTGGAAGAAAACCTCTTGGAGTCTGCAAAAGACTTGAGACTGGGGCGGAGGTTCACCTTCCAGCAGGACAACGACCCTAAACATAAAGCCAGGGCAACAATGGAATGGTTTAAAACAAAACCTATCCATGTGTTAGAATGGCCCAGTCAAAGTCCAGATCTAAATCCAATTTAGAATCTGTGGCAAGATCTGAAAACTGCTGTTCACAAACACTGTCCATCTAATCTGACTGAGCTGGAGCTGTTTTGCAAAGAAGAATGGGCAAGGATTTCAGTCTCTAGATGTGCAAAGCTGGTAGAGACATACCCTAAAAGACTGGCAGCTGTAATTGCAGCAAAAGGTGGTTCTACAAAGTATTGACTCAGGGGGCTGAATAATTACGCACACCCCACTTTGCAGTTTCAATTCCAATAAAATTGATTCATGTTTGTGGCAGTAACGTGACAAAATGTGGAAAACTTCAAGGGTGCCGAATACTTTTGCAAACCACTGTATTGGTATGTAGCCCCACCCAGAGCATTCTAGCAGACCAGGTATCTTTTGTACTGGTTCTGGAACTCTCCATAAACGAACATTCCACAGAGATGCACCCGGCAGGACTAAAAATGTTGCCGTCTGTGATAAACTTCAGAATGTAAATTAGGATGAGGACAGATTGTACAATGGGCAAAAAAACAAAACAAAACAATTTTGTTAATTACATTACTTTCATTACAGTTCCTCTTTAAGAATTTGATAAAAAATCTAACTGTCAAAATCCAGATTAAATAATCATATGGATTTGAGAAGTTATTGTTTGATTTTTATTAAATTGTTATGTAAAATATGCTTTTAGCAGGGCACCACACACATATTAGTAAAAAATAGCCACTACCAGAATTATGTATCCCCTCAGTTGCTGCAACTCGGATGGGGAATAGTAATCAGCTTTGTATAGGAGTGGGGTGAGATGTTTTTTGGCTTTACCCTGTGCTGAATTGACCCGCGCTTGTAATGAATGAACCCGGTAGTCAGGCCCCCTGACACTCACTAAGCCTTAGGTAACTGCCTAGGTTGCCTTGTGGATGATCCTGCTCTGTGTTGCCTGCCCTGCATTATGTATACAGCGATAATTGTTCCTTTCTCAACTACAGAAATGTCCTGGCCAGCGCCTCAGCCGATAACAGCGTGCTTCTCTGGGACTTGTCTGCGGGGAAACCAGCCGCCAGCCTGACCGTCCATACGGACAAGGTACAGTACACACCGATTACTGGGGCACCCGCCAACCCTATAGAGACAAACGGCATTGTAGACGCAAAACAGCAGGATTTACATGTAGGGGTTACAATTTCCTGCACAGAACTCTGTATCCATCATAACTCTCATAATAACTAATTACAGGCCATAAAACTCCTGCGAGTGCAGGAAACGGGTAAAAAAAAGAAATCATTAGTTCAGGATGGGAGCTGTATAATATTAAAAACAGTTATACAAAAAATGTTAAAGGACAACTGTAAGGTATTTCAAAAAGAGAGTTTCTTACCTGGGCCTTCTACCGGCCCCCCTGCAGACGTCCTGTGCCCTCGACATTACCAAACAATCCTCTGTTTCCCACTTGCGTTTTCTGCATCTTTAATGTTGCGGGTCACTGCGCATGTGCGGCTCTGCTCCCGGCGACGTGAGCAAAGTGAGGATGCCTGCGGCCAGGGCCGCACAGGCACAGTTGCAGAAAAGTGGCAGAAAACGGAAGTGATCGTTGGTGTGGAATCGAGGATTGTTTTGTTCCGGTGCAGGCACATGATGTCTGCAGGGGGCGGTAGAAGGCCCAGGTAAGAAACTCTTATTTTGTAATACCTTACAGTTGTCCTTTAAACTGGCGGATTTAACTTTTAAACACAAAATAAGTATGTGGGATTCCAAAGCGCATGAACGGAGGGGGACACAGTAAGAGACTGCACACTTCCACAGTGCTGTACAGAGTACATAATCAGGTCACTGACTGTCCTCAGAGGAGCTCACAATCTAATCCTACCATAGTCCTAGTCTAATGTTCTACCATATTATTATTATGTATTTATATAGCACTGACATCTTCTTCTGCAGCGCTGTACAGAGTACATAGTCATGTCACTGACTGTCCTCAGAGAGAGGAGCTCACACTCTAATCCCTACCATAGTCATAGTCTAATGTCCCACCGTATTATTATTATTATTATGTATTTATATAGCACTGACATCTCCTGCAGCACATTACAGAGTACATAGTCATGTCACTGACTGTCCTCAGAGAGAGGAGCTCACACTCTAATCCCTACCATAGTCATAGTCTAATGTCCCACCGTATTATTATTATTATTATTATGTATTTATATAGCACTGACATCTTCTGCAGTGCTGTACAGAGTACATAGTCCTGTCACTGACTGTCCTCAGAGGAGCTCACAATCTAATCCTACCATAGTCATAGCCTAATGGCCTACCATATTATTATTATGTATTTATATAGCACCGACATCTCCTGCAGCACTGTACAGAGTACACAGTCATGTCACTGACTGTCCTCAGAGGAGCTCACAATCGAATCCTACCATAGTCCTAGTCTTATGTCCTATCATATTATTATTATGTATTTATATAGCACTGACATATTCTGCAGCACTTTACAGAGTACATAGTCATGTCACTGACTGTCCTCAGAGGAGCTCACAATCTAGTCCCTACCATAGTCATAGTGTAATGTCCTACCATATTATTATGTATTTATATAGCGCTGGCATCTTCCACAGCACTGCACAGAGTACATAGTCTTGTCACTTAACTGTCCCTCAGAGGGGCCCACATTCTAGTCCCTACCATAGTCATATGTTTATGTATGTATCGTGTAGTGCATATATCATAGTCTAGGTCCAATTTAGGGGGAAGCCAATTAACTTATCTGTATGTTTTTGGGATGTGGGAGGAAACCGGAGTGCCCGGGACGAAACCCACACAGACACACAGAACATACAAGCTCCATGCAGATAGTACCCTGGCTAGGATTTGAACCAGGGACCCAGCGCTGCAAGGCGAGAGCGCTAACCACTAGGCCATCCTGTTGCCTATATTTATAAATCATATATAAATCCTTTTTTTTCCCCCTTTTGAATAGTCTGGCACAAGAGAGTGACCTGCTGCTTGCTATTACTTGTTAACCTGTCCTGCGCTTTGCTTTATTTCTCTGATGTTGGTTTTATGTTGTTGGTATTGGCTATCTTGTAGCAATATGCCTGCACTCAGGGTGCCTGCTGGGAAATCACATGGTGTGTCTCTGGCGCCCTCTACCTGCTGACAGTGGAGGGGAAAGCACAATCAGCCTCATTTATTGTTTCCTGTCTGATGAATTCTGTTTTTTCCTTCAGGTACAAACGTTACAGTTCCACCCCTTCGAGCCGCAGACGCTGATCTCCGGATCATACGACAAGTATGTCTGTCCTGTTCTTTTAAGGCAATACATGTTGTATTTTAAAGGGGTTCTGTGGCTTGTCTAAAAAAAAACAAACCTAAAACGGACAGTTACCTGGGGCTTTTAGCGGCCCCCTGCAGCTGTCATGTCCTGTGCCGGCCTCCTACAATCCTCTGTTCCCCCGCCGCCGGTAACCTGCTAACTATTCGTCTAACTAGACAAATAGAACTGCGGCTGTGCGCGTGTTCGATTCCGCACATGTCAGCGGGAACTTACTGCGCAGGCGCATTACGAAGTTTTCTTATACTGCGTCTGCGCAGTAAGCTCCCGATGACATGTGCGGGAGCGCGCATGCGCGCAGCCGCAGTTCTGTTTACCTAGTTAGACGAATAATTAGCAGGTTACTGGCGCCGGGGAATGCAGGATCGTAGGAGGACGGCGCGGGACATGACAGCTGCAGGGAGCCGGTAGAAGCCCCAGGTAAGTGTTATTTTTATTTATCTATTTTTTTTGTAGACATGCCACAGAACCTCTTTAATGCTTTGTTTCTAAATATCGTTCAACATTGAAATCTGTTAAATTAAAAAATAATTCTTAACGGACCACTATAGCAAAAAAAAAAAAGTAAGCAGTTAAAATCTGACAGAAGCGACAGGTTTTAGACTAGCCCATCTCCTCATGGGGGATTCTCGGGGTTTTCTTTGATTTTGAAAGCAATTCTTGAACAGCATTTGCTAAATCTAACTGCCAAAATAGTAAGCCAACACACCATTTGCTTGCACGCTATTTTGGCAGCTGTGCTGAGCAACTGCGAATCAAGAAATGCTATTAAAAAAACAAAAAAAAACCCTAAGAACCCCCATAAGAAGATGGGCTAGTCTAAAACCTCTCAGTTCTGTGAGATTTTAACCTCTTACTTCTTTCACTGTTGGGGTCATATAAAGCCACTGTCCGAGTGGGTCAGTGAATGGTAATCCAGATCACCCGCTACCTCCTATGGTCAGATTTCAGCATAGGCCACACAGGCTGCAGCCTACGGGCAACGCTGCACATGGACGCTGTAGGCTGATGCGCATAGAGAGGGGGCTGTTGTACATGGAATGAGTGGCTGCACATGCAGTGAGGACTACAGCTACCCACGCTCTCTCTGTGCCTCTGCAGAAATATATAGCACCCATCCCCACTGGCACCCACAGCAGCCTGCCCCGACACTACCAGCGACCCCTGCACTGACGCACGCTAACCCCACTTAAAGTGAACCTGAACTCTTGCACAGGACAGAAGGAAAACAGAGAGAAATGCACCCTGTATGTATTTAGAGAGTTTAGCCTGTCTAATTCCCCCTCATCTGTGACTAATCACCACTGTAATTTGATCTCTCAGCTGTGTCAGCTCAGGAATCTCGGCAGAGCAGCTACCGTATTTCTCGACCATAAGACACCTTTTTTCTCCCCCAAAAGTGTGTGTGTGTGTGTATAGTGTGTGTGTATAGTGTGTGTGTGTGTGTACAGTGTGTGTGTGTGTACAGTGTGTGTGTGTGTGCGGTGTGTGTAGTGTGTGCATATGGTGTGTTGTGTGTATGTGGTGTGTGTGTGTGTGTGTGTAGTGTGTGCATGTGGTGTGTATGTAGTGTGTGCATGTGGTGTGTTGTGTATGTGGTGTATGTGTAGGTGTATATGTGTGTGTGTGTGTGTGTGTGTGTGTGTATGTGTATGTGGTGTGTGTATACGGTGTCTATGTGTGTGTGTGTGCGTGCGTGCGTGCGTGCGTGCGTGCGTGCGTGTGCAGTCCACTGCACCAGCATATCACTCACTCTTCCTCCTGGCCCACTGGTGCGGAGGACAGCAGGGGTCAGGGTGCCCATGATTGACAGTGCCCCCTACATGATTGGCCTTCTGAAAGAAGCATATGGAAGTGGAGGCCACGTGGAGATGAAATGAAAGTGAGTGACCCGCTGGCCCATTGTCGTGGTGGGCGGCGAGCTGATTGGTGGGCAGGCGTCTGAAGGGGGCCATGGGAGATGTAGTGACGGGCTGTTGGGCAGTGTGTGGGCGGGTGTGACAGTCGGCCTCTCACCTGCCATGCGGACGTGCATGGTAGTAGCCCGGCCAGCAGGTGGAGACATCTTCCTCCAGTGGCTGGAGTGCTGGGGAGAAGGTGGGAGGGGCGCTGTGCTGCTAGAGGAGGAAGCGGCAGTTCTGCACGCAGTATTTATGGCTGCCACCATGGCATTGTGTGCACTCTCCTCTGCTGACAGCCATCAGTCAGTCTGGCTTGTAGTTCATCCAAGTCAGCTGTGGGGGCTGTGCTGTTACTGGAGGGAAAAGGCCAGTGTGGTCATAGCAGCGCATTGGGGGGTAACGTAGGCTGCGTTCCAGCAGGGGGGTAAAGTCGGCTGCGTTCCAGCGGGGGGGGAGTTGGGAGGTAGCGGCGGCTGCAATCCAGCGGGGGGTAACGTCTGCTGCGTTCCAGCGGGGGGGGGGGGGGAGGAGGTGGATAGCGGCGGCTGCGATCCAGCGGGGGGTAACGTCGGCTGCGTTCCAGCGGGGGGGAGGGGTAACGTTGGCTGCGTTCCAGTGGGGGGTAACGTCGGCTGTGTTCCAGCGGGGTGTAACAGCAGCTGCATTCCAGCGGTAACCTAGGCTGCGTTCCAGCAGGGGGTAATGGCGGCTGCGTTCCAGCGGGGGGGGGGTAACGTAGGCCGCGTTCCGGGGGGTAATGTAGCGTTCCAGCGGTGGGGGGGGGGGGGGCTAATGGCAGCTGCGTTCCAGCGAGGGGGGTAACGGCAGCTGCGTTCCAGCGAGGGGGGTAACGGCAGCTGCGTTCCAGCTGGGGGGGGTAACGTCGGCTGCGTTCCAGCGGGGGGGGGGGGGGGGCGCGGGGGTAACGTCGGCTGCGTTCCAGCGGGGGGTACCGTATGCTACGTTCCAGGGGGGGGGGGATTGTAGCGGTGGCTGCGATCCAGCTGGGGCTAACGTCGCCTGCGTACCAGCGGGGGGGGGGGGGGTGTAACGTAGGCTGCGATCCAGCTGGGGGTAACGTCGGCTGCGTTCCAGCGGCAGTAACGGCTTACATTGAGCTGTCTCAGTAAATCCTGCAGTGACGGACATTCATATCATCGTTGGACAAGTTTTTTTTTTTTTCTTCTCCAATGATAACCAAAGGCAAAATTGCCATCCGTACAGCGGAACGCTCCAGAAATAGCCTCTGCCATCTGCTAATTGTGCTGGATGGACTCAGAATGCAGTATTCCCGGGCGTGACTGTACCGGCACCAGGCGTGCTGACAGCGTGATGCGCGGCCCGCCAGGGAGCTCGTCTACCGCGGCAGCAGATGGGCCGCGCCTGCTGCAATCACATCACTCATCGCGCCGAGAGCCACTCTTGGTGGAATAGGAATTTTATTCTCCCCGATGAGAAAAGTAATAAATCAAGCTGGGCGAAGTCCCCCAGCGCACGTGGCACGGCCGATATCCGCCACGCATATGCCGCTGAAGTCCGTTTTGGCACTCAAAACTGCTTGTTACCGGTTTTTGTCATCGGAGGCTTTTTTTGTCAATCATTTTCTTTCTATTTGTTTTGTCTTAAAGCGGACCTAAACTCCGAACTTCATCTCTGCACTAAAAATTAAGCAACAGCATAATAACCTTAAAAGAAAAACATTTCTTTGTTACAGCTGATACAAATCCTGCAATAAATCAGTAGTGTTTTTACTTCCTGCTTTCATGGGAGCAGACATAGGGTTAACATCCTGTGTTTTTAGAAATTAGCTGCTCTGCTGTGGCAGTCAGCTGACACAGCTGAAGAGGTCAAATTACGACCTGTGATTAGTCACAGATGAGGGGTAATCAGACCGGGCTAAACTCTCTAAATACGTACAGGGTGCAGTTCTCTGTTTTCCTTCTGCCTTGTGCAAGAGTTCAGGTCCACTTTAACCACTTGAGGACCCACCCTTTACCCCCCCTTAAGGACCAGCGCTGGTTTGAGTGATCTGTGCTGGGTGGGCTCTGCAGCCCCCAGCACAGATCAGGGTGCAGGCAGGGAGATCAGATTGCCCCCCTTTTTTCCCCCCTATGGGGATGATGTGCTGGGGGGGTCTGATCTCTCCTGCCTGCTGTGGGTGGCGGGGGGGGCACCTCAAAGCCCCCCTCCGCGGCAAAATCCTCCCCCTCCCTCTCCTACCTGGCCCCCTCCTGGAGATCCGGCTGCACAGGACGCTATCCGTCCTGTGCAGCCAGTGACAGGCTGTCTCCTGTCACATGGCGGCGATCCCCGGCCGCTGATTGGCCGGGGATCGCCGATCTGCCTTACGGCGCTGCTGCGCAGCAGCGCCGTACAAATGTAAACAAAGCGGATTATTTCCGCTTGTGTTTACATCTAGCCTGCGAGCCGCCATCGGCGGCCCGCAGGCTATTCACGGAGCCTCCCGCCGTGATTTGACAGGAAGCAGCCGCTCGTACGAGCGGCTGCTTCCTGATTAATTAGGCTGCAGCTGGCGACGCAGTACTGCGTCGCTGGTCCTGCAGCTGCCACTTTGCCGACGCACGTTATGAGTGTGCGGTCGGCAAGTGGTTAAAGGACACCCAAGGTGAAAATAAACTAATAAAATAAAAATATTTTTGCTATCCTCCTCCTAAAAATGACTTTTTAAGATATTCCACCGTTTTATTTTATGTTTAAATCTACTTTTTAAGTTTTAACTGTTTGCTTTTGCTCAATGACACATTCATGGAAGTATACCAGAGCTAAAATCTATGAACCATTGACCCTTTTATCGCTTACCTGCTCCCAGAAGCCATGTTCTGCTAGGAAATTGTTTTATAGTTGGAATTTCTTATCAGTGAGGGTCACACTGTAGTCACTTCCTGTCTGGGTCAGGACAGAGTCAGCCACTTACATTCCTGATATTTAACTCTTTCAGGCAGAGAAAGAAAAAAAGGAACACAGCCTAGTTATTTGTGTGCTAGGTACTGTACATACCCATGTCTATCTCATCATATCACGTGTCACCTTGGGTATCCTTTAACTACTTAAGGACCATGGTCTTAAACCCCCCTAGTGACCAGGCTATATTTTACAATTAAGGCCACTGCAGCTTTAAGGACTTGCTGCAGGGTTGTACAACTCGGTACACAAGTGATTCCCCCCCCCCCCCCCTTTTCTGCCCACCCACAGAGCTTTCGGTTGGTGGGCTAGGTTCGCTCCTGGGATGTTTTATTTATTTTTATAATTTTTTTCTTTTTATAATAAATATGCCCATTTTTTTCCCCCTCCCTTCCCCGCCAGCCAATCAGCGCGATCGTCTGTCATAGGCTTCAGTCTATGACAGCGGATCGCTTCCCTGCCGCCCACACGGCTGTCCCCGGTACAGAGCTGCCTAAGATCACAGCTCTGTACAGAGTAAATAGACAGTGTTTTTGCCGTCTAATAGTCTCTTAGCCGCGAGACTGAAGGTCAATCATTCAACTGGAGATGCGCGGTCTCTTGTAAAACCCCGCCCCAGGACTTGGTCCTGGGCCTGCCACTTCCTTCACGCCAATCGGCGGGGATCGGTCGGCAAGGGGTTAAAGAGGAACGGTCGTGAAAAATCTTTAATTTTAAAACACATACAAATAAGAAGTATGTTTCTCCCAGAGTAAAATGAGCCATAAATGACTTTTCTCCTATGTTGCTGTCACTTACAGTAGGTAGTAGAAATCTGACATTCCCTGAAAAAGATTTATACAAACATGCTGGCTAGCCTCCCTGCTCGCTGTATACTTCTTTGGCAGGTGGACGGAGCAACTGCCATTTACTAAGTGTTTTAAAAATAAAGAAAACTTTGAGAACCCCCCATGAGAAGATAGGCTAGTCCAAAATCTGTGGGTAATGTCAGATTTCTACTACTTACTGTAAGTGACAGCAACATAGGAGAAAAGTCATTTATGGCTCATTTACTCTGGAAGAAACATACTTATTATTTGTATGTGTTTACATGTATTTTAAGCTTTTCGCAACAGAGGTCCTTTAAGATAAATGTGAAGTGAGCTACAAAAAAAGTTAGATACTCCTCTATAGAGAGCGAAGGGTTTGGCTCCCATAGAACCTTCCCTGTCCTCTGTGTGCCCTCATTCCACCACTGTCCGCATCCCCTCTTGGAAGGGTTTCTGGGTACTTTGCAAGTCTAGCAGCTCTATACTGTGCACACACCAGTTTTGCTTGCTCATGGATGGAGCTGCACATTTTTGGAAGTACTCGGGGGAGTGAGAATTTTTGAAGAACTTTACCAAGGCCTACGGTGGAACGGGAAGAGAACCTAGAAGGCTTCAGTTTAATTTTGAAGAGAACCAGAGACAAAGCACCCTCATGTATTTTACCATATATATCAGTGGGGACATTAGAGAAAACGCCTACCCTGCTCTCTGTTTTATTCTTCACTGCTCAGCCTGCCTGTTGTCAGCCCTGATAAAATCCCCGACTGAGCATTCAGTCTGGCTTTGCTGGGAATAATTATAGCTGAGTCGTCATAGCAGAGCCACAAGGGGGCAGGCTTGGGCTTGAAAAGACATCAGAGAAGGCAGACTCAGCTATAATCATTCCTGAGCAAAGCCAGACTGAATGCTCAGTCGGGGATTTTATCATCAACAAGCAGGCTGAGCAGTGAAGGATGAAACAGAGAGTAGGGTAGGTGTTTTCTCTAATGTTCCCACTGATATATATGGTAAAATACATGAGGGTGCTTCGTCTCTGGTTCACTTTAAGGACCCCTAAAGTGAGAGGATTATGGAGGCTGCCAGATTTCCTTTTAAAGAGGAGCAGTCAGCCATAGTATCTCAGAAAAAACCCACATATATAAGTAGATAAATGCTTTCTCTACTTACATATCATATGTATTGCACTGTCCACGTTTTGATTTTAGTGATTTTTCTACAGTAAAAAAGAGAAAATCCTTCTTAGCATTTCACATTTTAACTGTGGCTATTTTGAAGCCAATCCTGATGTCATTTCCTCCCTTACTCTCCTCTGCCTGATTGTGTATGCATTGCCCGCCCTTCACTATAGAAAGTGCATTGTCTCAGCATGAGAAATGCTGGCCAATCAGAGAGGAACAGAGGTGTGGGAGGGGAAAACAGGAGAGAAAGAGGCTTCAGCCAATCAGGCTGCATTAGTTAAGTCTGAGGGGAAATAGAGAAGCAAAAAAAGGGCAACCCAGCATGCTCTGCAACTTCCTTTTTGCGTACCAAATAAGAGTCAGGTAAACTGGGACTGATCCTTTATTAACAAAAGTAATAGTGATTTTTAACTTTTTGATTGTCTGGTTAACATTATTACTTGTTTACCAGATAAAAATAAAAAATTGATTTTTGATTTTATGCCTGACAGTTACTCTTTAAACAATGCACATTACCTGGCTGTCCTGCTGATTGTCTGCTACTAATACTTTTAGCCATACACTCCGAACAAGCATGCAGATCAGATGTTTCTGACTGATGTCTGACTGGATTAGCTGCATGCTTGTTTCAGACGTGTGATTCAGAAACTACTGCTGCCAGGCAGCTGGTATTGTTTAAAAGAAAATAAATATGGCAGCTTCCATATACCTCTTGCTTCAAGTTCCCTTTAAACGGTCCTTCCTAGCGCTACCACATCAGCCTCTGTGATAATTTCTTCTTAAAGTGTTATGAATGTACTGATCACATGAGAAAGAATACAATCTTTCTTCATATCATAAAATTGCAGCCAAAGAATTAAAAGACAACTCTGTAGCAAGAGGGCTGGCATATTTATGTCCTTTTAAGCAATACCAGTTGCCTGGCAACCCTGCTGATCCTCTGCCTCGAATACTTTTAGCCACAGCCCCTGAACAAGCATGCAGCAGATCAGGTGTTTCCGACATTGTCAGAACTGACAAGATTAGCTGCATGCTTGTTTCTGGTGTGATTCGGATACTACTGCAGCCAGATAGATCTGCAGGACAGCAAGGCAACCGGTATTGCTTAAAAGGAAATAAATATGGCAGCCTCCATATCACTCTGAACTTGGGTTCACTTTAACATCATGGTCGATCGGCATTGCAGATTATTTATAGATACAAGTGTAACTGGTTTAGCTACAAACGCAAGTTGGATTCTTTAATGCTGTGAATCGATTAAACATGATTTCTTTCAAAGAGATCGTTTGTTAAAAATCGCATTAATAACGGGCGCCTTAACTCCATTATTCTGCATTTTTTATTTTGCAGATCAGCGATATTATACGACTGCAGAAGTCCTCAGGAAAATCACAGGACCTGGAGGTTTAGCGGACAGGTGGAGAGGGTGACGTGGAACCATTTTTCTCCCAGGAACTTCCTAGTAAGTCGTTTTTCTGCGTCTGTCAGAATTGGAGATTATTGCTTCACTCTGCAGGTATTCTCCGCAAGCAGAGTTTGTCATAGAATCATGTGACTGATTTATAAGCCTCTGACTGGCTGATCAGGATCATGTGATCATGCCCATAGAAGGCACTTTCTGATATCTCCCCACTGCGTTTTGGTGCGTTTAAGAAATCATTGAAGGGATGCATTTAAAGGACAACTGAAGAGAGAGCGATATGGAGGCTGCCATATTTATTTCCTTTTAAACAATACCAGTTGCCTGGCAGCCCTGCTGATCTATTTGGCTGCAGTAGTGTCTGAATCACACAGATACATGCACCCTGTATGTATTTAGAGAGTTTAGCCTGTCTCCCCCTCATTTGTGTCTATTCACACGTTGTAATTTGATCTTTCAGCTGTGTTACCTGGCTGCCACGGCAGATAAGCTCATTTGAAAGCACAACATGTTAACCTAACGTCTGCTTCCATGAAAGCAGGGAGTAGACCCACTGCAGATTTATTGCAGGATTTGTATCAGCTGTAACAAAGAAAAGTTATACTTTAAAGGTTATTATGCTGTTGCTTATCTTTTGGAGCAGAGAGGATGTTTTGCTTTAAGGTCAACTTTAAAAGGATATAAATATGGCAGCCTTCATATACCATTCACTTCAGGTGTCCTTTAAAAAATGCATGTATTTGGATGCCTACACTAGGACACAATGTACTGTTTGTTCCCACAATGCTGTTCTCTCCTACTATGTATGATCTTTTTTTTTTAAGGTATTTTGTTAAAAAGCGCCATTTATATACACATATAAATGCATGCGGTCTTGTATATGTTTTTTTCCTGTGATTATGTCAACGTTTGTTTTTTTTTTTTGTTTTTGGTTTTTTTAAACCGTACAACTGTGGACTGGATCTCAGGGGCCTTTGGATATTTCTGATTAGTCCGATCCTCCAATCGACTTATGATACAATATTCAGCACCGACTTCAGTTCAGATATTAAAAGAATCATACTTCAAATACTGCTGCCCCATGATATACTTACCCGGGGCTTCCTCCAGCCCCTTGCAGCTGTCTGTCTCACGCTGACAGCTGCGCTCTCAGCCTCCGGCCCGGGGTCCCCGCTGTTGCAGAGGCGGACCTTCTCTACTGCGCCTGCGCGAGCGCCGATGTCAAAGACCACATTGTCCGCAGTATACTACGCATGCACAGTACGCTGCGGATAACGTGGTCTTGATTGACAGCTGCACTGGCGCAGTACAGACGACCTCAAGCTCGCCCTTGCACCGGCGGGGACACCGGGCCGGCAGCTGCGAGTGGAGATGCTGTGAGAGTGACATGTCAGCTGCAAGGGGCTGGAGGAAGCCCCGGGTAAGTATATAAGGGGGCAGCATTATTTGACAGATGATCCCTTTAAAGAGAAACTCCGACCAAAAATTGAACTTTATCTTAATCAGTAGCTGACGCCCCCTTTTACATGAGAAATCTATTCCTTTTCACAAGCAGACCATCGGGGGGCGCTGTATGACTGATATTGTGGTGAAACCCCTCCCACAAGAAACCCCTCTCACAAGAAAAGTTCAAACTTTTGGCAGTTTCCTGTCTGTGAACCTTGTTGCATTGTGAGAAATAGCTGTTTACAACTGCCAAAAACCATGCAGCAGCTACATCACCTGCCAACAGTAAAATGTTCACTGGAGTTCCTCTTTAAGTTGGCCATACATCATGTGATTTATCATTAGATAGCTCCCTCTCTGATCGAATGTGATCAGAGGGATCTGTTGACCACTGCACAGCAATTACACATAGATTTCAGCATGTAATGTAATGTATTGGAAATCATCCTATTTCTGGCAAAAGAGCGATCGAGCAGCCATGTTGTGGGACTGGTTCTCTTCCGATTTGGTAAAATTGTAATGTTGATTGGGCCGCAATATCAAATAATGTCCGGCCACCATTAGTGTGAGAGATACGAAAACAGCCGAACTCTATTGAACAGAATCCATCTTGCCCCGGTTCAGTTTTAGTATAATGAATTCTGATTGGCTGCTCAGTTCCTGCTGTTGCTGCTTTGCTGTTCCCCTTCCTGGTGAGAGACCCTCCGGGCCTTTGTATATTTCTGAACCAGGAAACCCCCGATTCTCACACTGCCGCCGCTGCCCACAGGTGCGTCTGTACAAACGAAAAGGGGAACTTTACCAAAAGATAGTAATAAGGGGGGAAATTATAAATCAATACAATGCAAAGTAAGAAGTTAAAAAAAAATATATAAAGAAATCATTGATATTTGCCATGTAATTTGTGCATCTTGTTTGATCCACCCTGAGCCTGCTGGTCAGCATATTTACTACTGCCAGACAAAAAAAATAAAAAAAGCACCAACCACTTCCCACAATGCAAAGGGGTTCACTGATAGGAAACTCTCATGGCCATGGTCCTGATGTCACACTGTGGGTGGAGTTTCAATGCAATATCAGCGCTACAGATGTCCCTAATTATTTGAGAAAAAGTTTTCGTGTGGGAAGGGGGGTATCTGCTACTAATTGGGATGAAGTTTAATCCTGGTGTTCCTCTTTAAAGTGTACCTGAGACAGCGAGGGAGAGAAAAGTTATACATATCTGGGGCTTCCTCTAGGCTGCCTTCTCCCTCGCTGCCCCCCTCCGCTGCCTGGATCGTCCGGAATCTGGCCCCAAAAGTCCTCCAGTCAAGTCCAGTCGGGGCAGTCCGGCCACATGCGCTCCCCTGTAGCGGCAGCTTTCTGCGCCTGCGCAGTACTTTACCAGCAAAAGGGGCGCTTGCGCAGCCGCATAATGCGTTTTTCGGAGCCAGATTCCAGATGATCCAGGCGGCGGAGGATGGTGAGGGAGCGGTCTGCCTGGAGGAAGCTCCAGGTATGTATAAACGTTTCTCTCCCTCGCCGTCTCCGGTTCACTTTAAGTATGCACGGATGAAGCTGCGAGCGCAATCATGGCACTATGCCGCCACCCACAACTGCACCGCACAGACTAAGGCAATGCCCACGCTAAGCCGCCTCCCACAACTACGCCGCCCACACTTAGCCCCGCCCATGGTCCATGCATGCTTACAACCTTCGGTATGAAAAACAAAAACAAAAGTTTGCTTTCTTAAAACAGAAAGAATTTGCGATAATTCAGGTTGGCGTGAGCTTGAGATGTCTCCCAGGCATCACTGCTGAATATATGCAAATTAACCATTGTACCCTTAGAAGCTAAACACACCTCCAGAACCGCTGGAATGCAATGATGTGTCAGCTTGTTAATTTGTACAGAGCCATAATAATCCAACATGCATACAGACTGTTTTGGATTGTTTGATCCTCATCAGTGCATGGCATGGATTAATTTGGCTCTATGCAGTAGGGCTTGTAAATCCGAGAGGCACAGACTAACCAGCAAGCTCATGGTGACCCAGAACTCATTGGAGTGTGTAAGGGACTACGATGGTCCTAAAAGCCCCCTTACTAAGATGTTAAGAAAAACAAAAGTTTGCTTTCTTAAAACGATTTGCGATAATTCAGGTTGGAATGTATATAGGATAACCTGGAACCCAGATCTGAAACCGGCAGAACCGGCGTTGATTCGCTGAGGATGTAATCTGCGCCTCGTAAATATAGCGGACGCTTTTAGTGTCAAGCTGCTGGGAAGCGGCGGTGAGAAATGGCCGCCGTACTGCTCGCGTGTTTGCTTTCAGGACGGCAGAATACGCCCCCGCATGGATTCGTCATCCTATTTCTTTGTTGCATTGCGTTTGTCAGTATTTCCTCCTGATCTATCTCTCCGGCTTCAGGTAAAATACGACCCCGAAGGCGACGGCGAGGAAACATTACAGAGGCCGCCGCAGCCTTTCTCTTCAATTCCATCCTAGATTGCTCCGTATTGAGGAGTTACAGCTTGTTGCGTCTTCCGTTCAGCGGCTTTTATTGCTGGGCTGCAAGCTCCGCGCCGATCCCGCCGAGACGGATTGTGACAAGCCTGCGTCCCTTTACCAACCTGTCCCATTACTCACAAGGGTTAATTGAGTAGCTGCGCATATCACTGGTTAATTTCCAGGCTACGTAAATTTACATAAAATTAGCATCAACTCAGAATTTTTCACATCTCATTTGTGCATCCAGCGGACCTGAACTCAGAAGCTCTCTGCTCTAAAAGATAAACAGCATAATAACCTTTAAAGAAAAAAAATTATTCGTTACAGCTGATACAAATCCTGCAATAAATCTGCAGTGTGTCTACTTCCTGCTTTCATGGAAGACATATTATTAGCCACCTGTGTTTACAAGGTAGCTGCTCTGCTTTGGCAGAGGAGATTCCTGAGCTATTGTGATTAGTCACACCATAAGGGGGATTAGACAGGCTAAACTCTCTAAATACATACGGGGTGCATTTCTCTGTTTTCCTTCTGTCCTGTGCAAGAGTTCAGGTCTACTTTAACCCCGGGCTTACACCCCCCTAGTGACCAGGCTATTTTTTACAAAACGGGCCACTGCAGCTTTAAGGGCTTGCTGCAGGGCCGTACAACTCGGCACACAAGTGATTCCCCCCCCCCTTTTCTGCCCACCAACAGAGCTTTCTGTTGGCGGGCTGTGATCCCTCCCCCAATGTTTATTTATTTATTTTTAAATATTTGTTTTATGTAACTATACATTTCTATATACATATATATATATATGGCGGAGCTTCGTAATTCAAGCGCCGATGCGTGCGCCGGATCTCCTGCAAAACCCAACCCCAAGAGTGGAGCGGTTCTGGGGCTGCTGCCACGTTCGCGCCACTCGGCGTGGAATGGTCGGCAACGGGTTAAAATGTCTTATCCGCTACCAATGTCTGCAGTCACACAACTGTACATTCAGTGCCTGTTCTTTGCACCCCCGCTGTGTTCTGATATATTCCAGAAGCGTAAGATGTTTTGCCACCTATTAGGATGCGATTACGGAGTCCAGGTTTGCTGGTTAGTTATTCCGTGCAGCCGCAGTCATTCAGCTCTGACTGTATTGAAATGCAATGCAGCGGAAATTTCCCCCGCCTAAATGCTGACTGTAGGAAGTGGTGATGCGTTGCTGTTATCTTCCCTTTAATGAGCGCTTGGGATTACAGCGAGCACGAGCAGTCGGGTTTCTGTAGCGTGCGCGGGGCCTCGGGCGCCCTATGCTGATTTACATCTCGCTGGGCAAACGGTTTGAAAGTGACCTTCAGGAGAATTTTGGCTGCAGACGGCCCCTGAGTAGGAAAATTCCTCTCCAGAGTCCCTCATTTAAAACAGAACCAAAATTTTCAACCTGACTAGCACTGCAAATAGACACCTGTGCTGTTAAAGTGGACCCAAATTAAAAATACAAGATTTCAGAAATAAAATCTATTTTCTAACTTATAATAATAAATAGCAGCCTTTTTTCAGCTGCATGATGACAAATATAAAATATTTTACATTTATTGGAGGAACCCCTCCTTTCCTTTCATATTGCCGGGGCAGAATCCGGCAGACTGGTGGAGGTGATAAAAAACAAAAACAAAACACAGGCTGCTACTGATGATGTCACGGGGAGGTGATCTATGTGTGATTTCACATAGACAATGCCCCTGTGAGGGGAGGGTAGCTGATGACAAACGCACCCATGATCTAAAAACTCCTATTAAGCTCAGAAGTAATGGCTGCCACCTGTATAACCCTAGTTATGAAAAGATCACTTTGAAGGATGTGATCCCTGCACTTTGATTGGCCTAAGAGGCTGCTTTTATCAAGTGACAGGCAGCCTATTGGCCCAATCAAAGTGCGGGGATCAGGTCCTTTAAAGTGACTGGACCCGCAGGGGCCCAGGGCGGGACAAGTGGAGCAGGCGTAAAGTAACTAGCGCTCGCTAGGCTTCACTACGGCAGCATAGCATGCCCTCCGGTGAGTGATGTTAAATACGCTCGCTACGCGTAGCATGCAGACTGATAAAATATCGCGAGTTACAGGAGTTAGTGAATTAGTGAATCGACCCTTCTGTATTTTAAACTATAAAACAGAGCAATAGAAGGTAGATCAGCGCATCACCAGGCCGCCTCAGATTGGTTTACTTACAGAGATGCCCTGCCCCCCCCCCCGAGACCACAAACGAGGATGACCTCATCGTGGTGGGAGGGTTGAGTACTTGATAATTTGAATGCAAGCTATTATGGAAACCAACATCCTCCAATAGTACTGTAGTCAGGAGCATCTCATTTGAATGCAGGGTGTGTACTTGCACACTTAGTGCTGGTAGTCATTTGAATGCAGTTTGTCCTAAGTAGCGCTGTCCATTGTTCGCTGTGTACATAAACTGTAAGTCTTTTTCAGCTAGCTGCTCCCATCTAATAGTTTTGCATTTAATGTTAATGTATATGCACAGCTTCTGTTTTGGGTACAAGGTGCGTTTGTTGCCTGGGGGGGGGGGGGCTAGGAAGGGGGGTGGACTCAGCGCATCTCGGTAGGTATGCCAATCTGAGGCGGCCTGGTCATGTGCAGATCTTCCTTCTATTGTATTTTTGAATTTCACTTATTGGCGCACCCAGGTTATGAACATGCATAGTTTTAATTTAGTTAGAGCTTAGGTCCCTCCCAGCCGAGGATGACCTCATCGTGGTGGGAAGGTCGAGTACTTGATAATTTGCATGCACGCTATTATGGAAACCAACATCCTCCAATGGTATTCAGGTGCATCTCATTTGAATGCAGGGTGTGTACTTTGTCTACTAGTAGTCCTTGCACACTTCGTGCTGGTAGTCATTTGAATGCCGTCTGCCCTTAGTAGCGCTGTGCATTGTTCGCTCTATAAAACAGAACAAACTGCAAATATGACAGTATGATGCAGTGCTATAAAAAAAAAGCTATAGAATTGAAAATAAAAATGTGAGACTCATTTCTTTACTACTAATGTTCTATGAATTATCTGTGCTACACATACAATTTATTATAATCATACGTTTTGTTTTTTTCCGCTTCAATGTCACTATAATTTGCATCTACTGGTAGTTATGAAGGGTTAGCGCTTCCGTTTAGCTTCCCATTAGTTATTGACGTTGAAGCCCAAATGTTTTGTAGTTGTTACAGAATCGCTTTCTGTTCCTCGCTGAACAGTCGTTTGGCCGCTTCATCGATCGGCGAATCAAGTAATGCAGGTTTTTTTGGGGTAATGGCTGACCGGCATTTGCTGAACTATTAAGCACTCTGCCGCAGACAGTCAGAATAATGATCCGTTTTGTGCTTTCTCTGTGTCCTAAATGGCAGCTTTTAGTCAGCTGCTGCTGTGACCTCAGGCAAATTACACACCAAAATCAATCTCAGAGCGGCCCTGGATGGAGGGTGTGTGATGCTGGGAGTCACTGTATGAACTGGGTGTTCTGCTTTGATGTCACGTTGATGTGTTTTTTACATGGCGGCACAGTGTATTAGGTTTTATAGTACTCACACCTTGCAGCACTGGAGTTCTGGCCTGGATGGTACTTGCAACTATGTTTTCCTTCTGCCCTGTGCCAGACATCAGGTCCACTTTAACCAGTTAACCCCAAAGGGGTTTTTACCCTAACGGACAAGAGCGATTTTCACCTTTCAGTGATCATCCCTTTCGTTTGCCAATAGCTTAATCACTACTAATCACAATGAAACGATCTATATCTTGTTTTTTTCACCACCAATTGGGCTTTTTGGGGTTGATATTTGTTTTCAGTAATTACTTTATTTTCTATACATTTTAAAGGCAAATACAAGGAAAAAAATGAAAAAATACACTTTCTCCAATTTCATCCCCTATGGTTTTAATATAAACACTGCTACTGTACATAAAACCCACACATTGTGTCTGCCTATTTGTTCTGGTTATCACAAGATTTTAATTATGTCCCTAGTACAAAGTATGGTGACAATATATTATTTGGAAACAAAGGTATATTTTTTTCTTTGTTGGGTTTTTTTTCCACTATTTCCACGTGCATGGGAATGCATGTGCACGCGCGGGAGCATGCGCAGGAGCACGCGAACAGCGGCAGCAGCACTGTCTGACTTATAAAAACGTTGTCATTAAGTGGTTAAAGGGACCCCGAGCAGTCAATAAAAATGTACTTCCCTGGGGCTCCCTCCAGCCCGCCGTAGCTCGTGAGGTCCTCCGGCGTCGCCCTGGCTCCTCTCCCTGTCCCGGTTGGCGGCTCCATTAAGGGCTGGAGGCCGGCCATACACTTCCTGGACTCGGACGCCTGTTCAGTAGAGCGGATACAATCGGGTTTAGCTATTTCCATCTTACCAGAACGAAGAGACGCCAGTGCGCCTGCGCAGAATCGGGGAGAGGTAAGTATATCCTCCCCACCCTTGTCAAGCTTGTTGGGGGAGGTTTCGGCGGAGCCAGCGCTGGATTCTCTGCAGCTACGGGGGAAGCCTCAGGGTCCCAATAAGGCTTCCTCGTCCTCTGTAGCTTTGTGGGAATCCAGCGCTTTCTGAAGTAAGTATCTCCCAGAGGCTTTTTTTTTTTTTTTTTTTAGTACAGGTTTTCTTTAAGACTGTGTCATTGAGCAAAGACAATAAAACATTAACTCTACTTTATACGTTTTAAACTTAAACTGGGGAATAACAAAAAAAGATAATTTTTTAGGAGTAGGAGGGTAGATACAATTGTCTCATCATTTTTTTTTCACCTCTGGTATTATTCAAGGTTTGAATTAGATTGTGAGCTCCTCTGAGGACAGTCCATGACATGGCTATGTACTCTGTAATGCGCTGCAGAAGGTGTCAGTGCTATATAAATACATAATAATAAAATGGGAGGACATTAGACTATGACTATGGTAGGATTAGATTGTAAGCTCCTCTGAGGACAGTCAGTGACATGACTATGTACTCTGTAATGCGCTGCAGAAGGTGTCAGTGCTATATAAATACATAATAATAAAATGGGAGGACATTAGACTATGACTATGGTAGGATTAGACTGTGAGCTCCTCTGAGGATAGTCAGTGACATGACTATGTACTCTGCAATGTGCTGCAGAAGATGTCAGTGCTATATAAATATATAATAATAATATGGGAGGACATTAGACTATGACTATGGTAGGATTAGAGTGTGAGCTCCTCTGAGGACAGTCAGTGCCATGACTATGTACTCTGTAATGTGCTGCAGAAGATGTCCATACATTAGAAATAGAGTAGCCTGGATCAGTTGCTTCTTCCAAGTCTGTAATTTGAGATCCTCATTGTAACTTTGGTCAGGCAGGGGGTAAAGGCTCCACTCAAGAAGACACATTTAGTGCCAAGTCCATCGGCACAAGATATTCTTATCAAAGCTAAAGCAAGGCAATTTTTATTGGCTGTGAAAAGATGGTTGAAATTAAAGCGGTAGTGCGGACCGGAAGTGATGCCGTATGACGTCTTGCGGGTCACAGCAGTATACACAAGCCTGACTCCCAGAAGTATGAATGCACTATACAGTTAGACACACCCGGTAGGCGTGTGCTGAATTCATCTCCAGTATTTAAACCCGCACCTGACAAGGTGCCTCAGCTCTGACTTGGGCTATTGCAGGGGGACATTTTGCTGGTGGGGGGCGCACTTGTCATTGTATATATGTATAGCACTCTGTGAAAAAGCCGTTTAGGTGAAACATGTCGAGACTCATTGTACAAACACTTTGTAAATAAGCACTTGCACCTTGTATATGTTCCTATTGTGGTGGTAGTCTGTAGTTGACTGCATGGCTGTCCTGGTCAGTATATATACACCAACTGACTTAAGGGGCCCATACACCTAACGATTTTCCCGCCGATATACAGCCGATTTGATCACAGTGATCGAATCGGCTGTAAAATCGCCGCGCACACCGCTGACAGAGCGATCGATTTCCGTCCGAAATCGATCGTTCCCATCAATCCGTCCGTGCGGAAGATTTTTCTAGGTCGCCGGCGGGTCGGGAGTGCGTCAATAGCAGCGTTTGAATGCCGGACGACCGACACTAGCGGCAATACATTACCTGCTCTGGCCGGCGCGAGTCCCCACTGTCACCGCTGTCTTCTTTCTGCGCTGGGTTCCGGACCGGCTGCTGCTACACAGAACTTCCTGTCCCGGCACCATCTACTGTTTAAACTTCCCCTGGACAGGAAGTTCGGTAGCTGCAGGAACGGTCTGGAGCCCGGAGCGGAGAAGAAGCTGCGGGGACCGGGGGACTCGCGCCGGCCGGATCAGGTAATGTATGGGGGGGGGCAGCAGCGGCAGCTCCACAGATCGTGATCGGTTTCAGGCTGAAATCGATTCACAATCTGTTTGCAGTAAAGGCAGCCATACGATCCCTCTCTGATCAGATTCGATCAGAGAGGGATCTATCTGTTGGTCGAATCTGATGGCAAATCGACCAGTGTATGGCTACCTTAAAGGGATACTGTAGGGGGAAAATGAGTTGAACTTACCCGGGGCTTCTAATGGTCCCCCGCAGACATCCTGTGCCTGTGCAGCCACTCCCCAATGCTCCGGCCCCGCCTCCGGTTCACTTCTGGAATTTCAGACTTTAAAGTCTGAAAACCACTGCGCCTGCGTTGCCGTGTCCTCGCTCCCGCTGATGTCACCAGGAGAGTACTGCGCAGGCACAGACCATACTGGGCCTGCGCAGTATGCTCCTGGTGACCTCAGCGGGAGCGAGGACACGGAAACGCAGGCGCAGTGGTTTTCAGACTTTACAGTCTGAAATTCCAGAAGAGTACCGGAGGCGGGGCCGGAGCATCAGTGAGTTGCTGCGCGGGCTCAGGATGTCTGCGGGGGACCATTAGAAGCCCCGGGTAAGTTCAACTCATTTTCCCCCGACCCCCTACAGTGTCCCTTTAAGGTAGCCAGTACAACTACCCATCAGTTTTTTGTAGGTTCTTATTTTGATATAGTGGAATAGCTACACCACATCACGCCAATTGGATGTGGGGGATAAACAAGGACCTCCACTATCTCTTGCAGATCTTTATGTATAGACTGTAATGGTATAGATCTACCCCTGAACCTTCGCATGTGATATCCTACCTCATACCTAGCACTCTGAACAAGTCATTTCACATAAAGCTTATTGCTTTTTTAATCTTTACCTATAGGGCTGGTCCATTCATGGACTAAGTGTATGAGAATTATAAAACTGACCTGAACTCAGAACTTCCTATGTGCTTTAAAAGATAAGCAACAGCATAGTAACCTTTACAGAAAAACTTTTTTCTATTACAGCTGATGCAAATCCTGCAATAAATCTGTAGTATCTACTTCCTGCTTTCATGGAAGCAGACATAGGGTTGACATCGTGTGTTTACAAATTAGCTGCTCTGCCAAAGCAGTCAGCTGAAATGGCTGAGAGATCAAATTACAGTTGTGATTAGTCTTAGATGAGGAAGGGGGAATTAGACAGGCTGAACTCTCTAAATACACACAGGGTGCATTTCTCTGTGTTTTCCTTCTGCCCTGTGCAAGAGTTCAGGTCCACATTTATTATTTTTGTAATTGTGTAGAGTTTGGTGGCGCAGTGTAACTTTACTA
Organism: Hyperolius riggenbachi; assembly: GCF_040937935.1. Classification (NCBI taxonomy): domain Eukaryota; kingdom Metazoa; phylum Chordata; class Amphibia; order Anura; family Hyperoliidae; genus Hyperolius; species Hyperolius riggenbachi. The sequence goes on from NC_090648.1 coordinate 505,630,549, forward strand.
AACTTTGGCTTGTTATATTTTCCTGTTTTAGGCCAGCACAGAAGACGGGTTTGTGTATTGTTTAGACGCTCGGTCGGATAAACCGATTTTCACGTTAAAGGCGCACGATGGAGAGGTTTCCGGTACGTATTTATTCTTACAGATTTGTTGCAACCGTAGCACAAAATGTTGTATTCCAATCAGCAATGCAATCGTTTCATGTCAATTTTCTCCACATGCTGCATGATTTGTGATCTGTACAATTTAATCATAAAAAAAGTCAAATCGAATGATCGCAACTGAGGAAAACATTGTACTGTTAATGGCCACCTTAAAGGGAACCAGAGACGAAGCACCCTTGTGTATTTTACCATGTATATCAGTAAGAACATTAGAGAAAACACTTACCATGCTCTCTGTTTCCTCCTCACTGCTAAAAGTGTCTGTTAACAGCAGTCACAAGAATCCCAGACTGAGCAATTAAATCTGGCTTTGCTGGGAATGATTATAGCTGAGTCATTATAGCAAAGCCACAAGGGGGCAGGCTTGGGCTTGAAATAACACCACAGAATACAGACTTAGCTATAATCTTTCTGTAGCAAAGCTAGACGGAGCAGCCTGACTTCTCAGTCGGGGATTCTTATCAGAGGCGATAACAGTCAGATTACACAGAGAACAATGAAACAAAGGGCAGATTAGGTGTTTACTGTCATGTTCCCACTGATTTATAAGGTAAAATACAAGAGGGTGCTTCATCTCTGGTTCTCTTTAAAGAGGAACTCCAGTGAAAATAATTTAATATAAAAAGGTGCTTAATTTTTACAATAATTATGTATACATGATTTAGTCAGAGTTTGCTCATTGTAAAATCTTTCCTCTCCCAGATTCACATTCTGACATGTATTACATGGTGACATTGTTACTGTGGGCAGATTATGTAGCTGTTCTGGCTTTAACAGAGAGCTATAAACAGCCATTTCCTGTGTGTGTCATTGTTACATTGTGGCAGTTTGCCCAGAGTACCGTACGGTACCAGAGCCTCTTGTGGGAGGGGTTTCAGCACAAAATCAGTCATACAGCGCCCCCTGATGGTCTGTTTGTGAAAATCATTATATTTTTCATGTAAAAATGGGTATCAGCTACTGATTGGGATAAAGTTCAATTCTTGGTCGGAGTTTCTCTTTAACCAATTAGGCCTTTTGGATGTAGCTGCTACGTCCGAAAGGCTGCTGCTGCGTGCCCCCACGGCTGATCATGCGCGCTCCCGTGCCGCCGCCTGTAGGCCTAGAGATCAATGAATGGGAACGCAATTCCCATTTATTGATCTAAGTCCCCATTAGAAAGACAGACGGCTTCTATGAGAAGCCTCGATCTTTCTGAAGAAAAAAAGTTTTGCATCCTCCCTCACTTCCTGTAAGCGTGATCGCACGCTTGCAGGACGGGGAAAAAAATAACTGAGGCCTTCTTGTGGCCAAATAGTAAAACTACATCTACATACAATTCATAAACAGACACACAATGTCATTTAAAATTAACAGTTTACCTCCCACGCTCTCCCAAAAATACCCAAATAAAATGTTTAACTTAAAAAAAAATTGCAATTAAAAAAGAAAAACCAAAAACATAAATAGTTACCTTAGGGTCTGAACTTGTTTAATATGCATGCCAAGAGGGTATATTACTATTATTTTTTAAATTATAAGCTTGTAAATAGTGATGGACGCAAAACTGAAAAAAATGCACCTTTATTTCCAAATAAAATATTGGCGCTATACATTGTGATGGGGACAAAATTTAAATGGTGTAATAACCGAGATAAACGGGCAAATAAAATACATAGGTTTTAATTATGGTAGCATGGATTATTTTCAAGCTGTCAGTTTAAACCTGGGTGGGACATCATTAGTCTGTGCATACACATCAATACTCTCCTGCACTGTATACACTAGTATTTTATTTGCCCATTTGTCCCGGTTATTACACCATTTAAATTTTGGCCCTATCACAATGTATGGCGCCAATATTTTATTTGGAAATAAAGGTGCTTTTGTTTCAGTTTTGCGTTCTGAGTTCAGGTTCACTTTAACCCCCTTGGCGTTCAATTCACCCAGGATTTCTGTGCAAAAAGTCATCCAATTAATTTATCACTTTTGTTTTCTTCCTGTAACTTGCCAAAATGTGTCAGGCTGCATTTCCACTTGTGCGGTGCGAATCACCGCGGTAAAAATGTGGGTCTATGCGAATTTTCACGCAAATTTTTATGCGAATTCGCATGGATGACGATGTATGCGAATTTAACCATGGCAGTGCTGGTGTGCTTTTCCATTGTTTCTATGCGAATTCGCATGAAAATTTGCATACCCAAACCTCATGCGAATTTCCTATTAAATACATTGTATGCGATTCGCATAGCGGTATGCGGCATGCGAATTCTGATGGCTCTGCCATGCGGATTTTTTCTGCACAGAAAAACGCAAAGGAATCCGGACAAGTGGAAACAGTCCCATTCACTTGTATTGCTATGCGCATTTGCATGCGAAAAACGCATGCGAATTCGAGATAGTGGAAATGGGCCCTCAAGCAATGGTCTACCATTGCTTGACACATTTTGGCAAGTTACAGGAAGAAAAAAAAGTGATAAATTAATTTGGTGACTTTTTGCACAGAAATCCTGGGGAAATTGAACACCACAGGGGGTTAAAGTGAACCTGAACTCAGAACTTTCCCTCTACTCTAAAAGATAAGCACTAGCATAATAACCGTTAAAGAAAAAACATTTCATTGTTACAGCGGATACAAATCCTGCAATAAATATGCAAATTAGCTGCTCTGCCGAGGCAGCCAGCTATTATGGCTGAGAGATCAAATCATGGTAGTGATTAGTCACAGATGAGGGGGAATTAGACAGGCTAAACTCTCTAAATACATACAGGGTGCATTTCTCTCTGTTTCCCTTCTGGCCTGTGCAAGAGTTCAGGTCCACTTTACAGGATACTATGCTGTTGCTTATCTTTTAGAGTAGAGAGGAAGTTCTGAGTTCAGGTCCACTTTAAAGGACCCACTATCGCAAAAAAGTAGGCAGTTAAAATCAACAGAACCAACAGATTGTGGGCCAGTCCATCTCCTCATGGGGGATTCTCTGGGTTTTCTATGTTTTTAACAGCATTTGCTGAACAGCAGTTTAACTGCCAAAATAGTAAGCCAGCCCCCCTAATCACTTGCACGCTAATTTGGCAGTTAGACTTCTTAGACAGCAACTGCTGTTAAGGAAATGCTGTTGAAAACAAAGAAAACCCTGAGAATCCCCCATGAGGAGATGGACTGGCCCAATGTCGGTTCTGGCAGATTTTAACTGCTTACATTTTTCGAGATAGTGGTCCTTTAAAAAAAAAAAAAAAAAAAAGCTGATGTACTCGGCTGAACTTCTCATCCCCACATGTTTAATATATCAGCGTGTTACCGATCTCCCTTCCACCATCTGCATTGTGCGCTCACCTCCCTCACCCGGCATGTGCTGCAGTGATTCAGTGTGACACCGGCCTGAATATACTGTGGATCTCTCTCTCTGCTGCCTTTATCCACCTCGCTATTGATTTTTCCCTTCCCCGTTGCGGAGAATAAAGATCTCGCTGAGCTCAGACATTGGCGCACGCGGCCGCCATAACTTCTGATTCCTGGCAGCAGTTAAAGGTCGCTTCTGGGATTTAGCGCTTGCTATTGTATCCCTCCTAATCCGGATTTGTTTCATCCACTTATAACCCAGATATACCGTACTCCTGCCTTGCGCTCTGTAAGAGAACCTGTCGGCTAAATACGGCATCAAATCTACTCTGACCGTGCTGGCTGCGCTGTCCATGGTTCCAGTGTTGAGGGGGGAAATGGCTTCACTGATCATATCCGTCAATAATTAATCTACTTCTCATACCCTAAAATCCCCTCAGAGATTTATGCACGTCTTGCATCCCTGATATCGGGTACTTCTTGCTGGGGTCCCGATTGCCTACTGAAGGCGGACCCCCACGTCACTGCAGAGGCCCCGCCTACCACAGACGTACATGTAAAAAGAGCCACAGATAGCCGCTGGTGGAATATCAGTAACATTCAGTAAAATTACTGATATTTTACTATTCAGGTGCCAATTAAAGCAGGATTGTCAGCCATACAATCAAATTCCATTTACCCACTGGTCTGTGTTTATTATGTAGTCCACATCCTGACCCTGCATTGCAAGCATTTCAATAGAATCATAAAGGTTTCTGCTGTAACAAATCTTATCTCAGTCAGCCTGGCTCTATTCTGGTACATTGCCGGGGAGAGGGAAGCTTGATATCTCCCCTCCCACATTCCTGCTCCTCACTGATTGGCTGAGGGCAGTTCAGTGTCACACGAGGCTGAGAAGGGAAATGCACCTCTCCCCTCTGCAGAAGCTGCTGAAATATAATCTATGCTGTGCTCACATGTGTTTACAAAGCAAGCAAGTACAGTTCCTGGGAGAAAAAAAAAGAATAAGGGAGAGAATGACATCAGGATTGGCTTCAGTCAGAAGCCGTAACGATGGAAAATGCCTGGAACAGTTTTATCTTTATTTACCATATAAAATTCACTGAAATCAAAACGTGGACAGTAAAATGCATCTGTAATGTAAGTAGAACAAGTATTTATCTATATATATATTTGTGTTTTTTTGCGTGGAATAGTATGGCTGTCCCTGCTGCTTTAATGGTACAAGATTTACTTCCGATACGATCAGATTTGCGGGATCGTAAGTAATTTGAAGGTAATACTAGATTGTTTAAAAAAATGGCTCAATGAGGACAATTTCTCTCAGATAGGATCATGTAATCCAATATTACGATCGACAAAATTCTGTATTCCAATCGACCATAGAATTCTTTCTCGTTAATTTTCTGCACATACGATGTGGTTTTCTGTACAGTTCAATCTGAAAAATCTGATGGAATGATCCCATCCGAGGAAAATATTGTACCGGTAGTGGTCACTGTTACGCTTTTTGTAATTACAATACTGATGCCTACTCTAACCCCCCCCCCCCCCTACCAGTGTTAACCCTAACCACGCCCCCACCACAATCCCCTTTGATATCTGCACCACCTTTGCCGCTTAAAAGCCACAGTTTGTATCCGGCACCTGCAATGTTATCAGCAGCCGGAGGAGCTTTAGAGGCTGAATTTATGTCATTCGCATCCTCCAAATCTTCAGTATGTCTGAATCTGTTCTTGTCAGGCGTGGATTTGGGGGAAGGCCTGTGCCTTGGGCGGTAGAATCTGAGGGGTGGGTGACAGGTTGTCTGCACCTGTCGCTTGTCACCCACCGTTCGGGTGCTGCAAATGCCCGCCAGAGCGGGCTCAGTGTGTATAATGATGCCGCTGAAGAGTGCAGAGAGAGAGGAATGGAGATCAGTGACTGTCCCCTCGCTCCATAGCAGCCCCGCTCCTGCACAGCCTGAGCCACACTCAGTGTGTGCGAGTGTGAACGCGACATCCCTTCTCATTGGAACCGCCGGAGGATAGAACGATAGATGCCAGGCCAGGTAGCACAAGATAACTGGTAAGCAAAAGCCTTAAACCTGCAACCTATCAGCAGCACCCAGTGTAACCCTCTCCACCCAGCAGCGCCCAATGTCACCCTCCCCACCCAGTGCCCAATGTCACCCGCCTCACCCAGCCCCCAGTGTCGCCCTCCCCACCCAGCCCCCAGTGTCGCCCTCCCCACCCAGCAGCATCCAATGTCACCCTCCCCACCCAACCCCCAGTGTCGCCCTCCCCACCCAGCAGCGCCCAATGTCACCCTCCCCACCCAGCCCCCAGTGTCGCCCTCCCCACCCAGCCCCCAGTGTCGCCCTCCCCACCCAGCCCCCAGTGTCGCCCTCCCCACCCAGCAGCATCCAATGTCACCCTTCCCACCCAGCAGCACCCAATGTCACCTTCCCCACCCAGCAGCACCAAATGTCACCCTCCCCTATCCAGCAGCACCCAGCGTTACCTTCTCCTTCCTTTCACCATTAATAATGGTCACTAACAGGCTGATAACATCAAGTTAAAGCAAATGTATGGTGCTTCGAAATGGACCCATCAGCTGCTGACCTTGATCTATCTCCAAGCTGCATAAATCAGCATATTTGCATCAGCTCACCATTATTTGCATCTCATTAACCATCTGTAATCGGTAGCACCAAGTCCCTCCCACTATCTGCACAACAGGAAGTGGTGGTGGGGGGCGCGGCTGCGGGATAGGGAATGATGATGTGTTGATAATGTTTTCTTATTTGCTTATGAAGGTCTGGAGCTGAGCAGCCAGGTAAAAGGGTGTTTAGTCACCTCCTCTGCAGATAAACACGTGAAGATCTGGGACGTTTTACTGGACAAGCCGAGCCTCGTTCATTCCAGGAATATGAAAATGGTAAGAAAGTTAACCAATTAGCAGCTTCTCGTTTGAGATAAGCGTCCTGCTTTTGACCTCAGTTGGCAGATCTCGTTGTGCTGGAAATTCTTGGAATGCTCTGATGTCTCTCTGCTAGCAGAAGATATAGAAACTGAAAGCAGAAGTCCTCTTTTATTGTCCCACACTGCCCCCTAGTGACAAGTGGCCATAATTACACATTACAGCAGTACTAATTAGAAGAAAGAAAATGTAACAAATTAAGAAATAAAAAAAGTGCTAAAATAAATTGGCCTGGAGCTCTTGCAAAGCTTCTAAATAAATTGGCTGCCAGAGGGTTAAAGGCTACCCGAAGGTGTACATGTAATTAAGACGCTGGGGAAAAGCCGAAAAACCGCTCACCCTACTCCAGGGCTGTAAGAGCTTGTTCACATGTAAGCATTTTCGCTTATTTTTAACCTTTTGCTGACTGCTCAACGCCGATTGGCGTGAACACAGCGACAGCCCCAGGACCGCTCAGCGTCAATTGGCGTGAAGTCTTAGGGGCGGAGATTGCAGGGGATCACGCGCGCCGATGAAGCCTATGACAGCCGATCGTTGTCATTGGCTAGCGGAGGGAGGGCTGGTTATAAGAAAATAATAAAAAAAAAAAAAGTAATATTTATCTAGAAAAAAATACAAATAAAACTATAAATAAATAAACATGCTGGCAGGGATCAGAGCCCACCAACAGAAAGCTCTGTTGGTGGGCAGAAAACGGGGGGGAAATCACTTTACGTGCTGAGTTGTATGGCCCTGCAGCGAGCCCTTAAAGCTGCAGTGGCCTATTTTGTCAAAAATAGCCTGGTCACTAGCGGCTTTAAGACCATGATCGTTAAGTAGTTAAGCTGGCCATACACTAGGCCGATTCCCGCCAGATCGACAGCAGATTCAATCACTGGGATCGAATCTGCTGTCACATCGTTCCCGCTACACGCTGAATTTCGATCTATCCCGCCCGATCCCGTCGATCGCTCCGTGTGGAAAATTACCGTCGATCGTCCGCGGGTAGGGAGCGCGTCGCTAGCGGCGTCCGAGTGCCCGACGACCGACGCAATAGAGCCCGCATACATTACCTGCTCCGCCAGCGCGACTGCCCCCGGTCACCGCTGCTCCGTCTCCGCTCCGCTCTGGTCTGGTCTCCGGGTCCAGCATGCTTCTTCTAGCCCGGCAGGAAGTTTAAACAGTAGAGGGCGCTCTACTGTTTAAACTTCCTGCCGGGCAGGAAGAAGTGAAGCATGCCGGAGACCAGAGCGGAGACGAAGCAGCGGTGACCGGGGGCAGTCGCGCCGGCGGATCAGGTAATGTAGGTGGGGGGGGGGGGGGGGCGGCAGCCTCCACAGATTGTGAACGGTTTCAGGCTGAAATCGGTTCACAATCTGTTTGCAGTAAAGGTAGCCATACAATCCCTCTCTGATCAGATTCGATCAGAGAGGGATCTGTCAGTTTGTCGAATCTGATGGCAAATCGACCAGTGTATGGCCACCTTTAAAGCGCTGGTGATTTTAAAAATTGCCTTGAAAGCGCAATGTTAGCTTATGTGAGTATTCTCACATAAGAGATGAGCTTTCTATCCAATCGCATATGAGGCTCCTGCACTATTTCTAGAGCTTTTGCGATTCAATAGAAGTATAGCAAAATCGCTAAGCACTTGAAAAAGCGCTTTGAAAAGTGATTGCTGAGCCCTTTAATGAATAAATACATTGTATTTATTCATTTCCAGGTCAAAGAGTTCACTTCCTGATTGACGACAGGAAGTGAACAAAACATCGCTACACAAAAGCGCTTAGAAAAGCTCTTTTCGAAGGCTTTGTTCACATATAAAATCCAAATCGCTGACGGACGCTTTTTGCGATTTTGAGATATATAAATTTTTACCCCCTCCCGGCACTTACCTGCGCCCTACGATTTTGTGTAAATCGATTTTCAAAACGCTTTTGCAGAGCGATTTCTTTTTTTTTCACTTCTATGTAGTGAATCTTTGACCCGGGAAAAGAATAAATACAATGTATTTATTTTAAAAGCGCAAACGTAATCGCCGCAAAAGTGATTTTATGAGCATTTTTCCTATACCTTCCAGTGTAGCAAAATCGCCCAAAAGATGGTGCAGGTAGCGCTTTGGTCATCGGAAAGCTAACGAAACGCGCAGATATGAACCGTCCCAAAAGGATTCATTGCACAAGCGCTTTTAAAGCGGATCCGAGATGAAAAAATAACTATAACTAGTAACTTATCTATATATCTTATCTAAAGTTTAGATAGTTTACACAGCAAATCTAGCTGCAAACAGCTTCAACAGTTTATGATTGATTATTCCTGTGATACAATGAGGGCAGCCATGTTCTGTTTGTCACATTACACACAGACAAGCTGATGGCATCTCCAGCCCTCAGCCTGTGACAAATTCAGTCTCCTCTCCTCCTCCACTCTGCCTCTGAAATCTCTGGCTAGTAACCTCCTCCTCCTGCCCAGGCTGAGCTCCCATAAGCCCTTGCTACATGGGACTGCGTACCAAGGCACTGGAGAAGCTGTGGGAGTGGCTTGTTTAGTTTATAGGGAATAAGAGTATTAAAACAAAACTAAAAAAGTATTTGGCTTGAGGAATGCCCTATAAACTATATAAAAGGAACACAATTATGCAATAAGTAAAAGTTTATCTCGGATCCACTTTAAGGCAATTTTCAAAATCGCTGGCTTAAAAAAAATAGCGAAAACACCTTAGGTGTGAACAAGACCTAAGTGCAAATCGATCTGAAAGCGCTAAGAGTGCGCTAACAAAATCGCTCACAAAATCGCACAGTGCTTGCATTTGTGCTTGTGATTTATAATGGGAACTAGGCCTAATAGTTTCTCTGCAGTCAGACTATAGCCATCATTTAATAAAAAACTATCGATTCTTAAACAAAAAATTGATCAAGAAAAAATGTTTTTTCAATTGTTTTTCAGTAATTATTGGATTGACGGTGGTGGAATATTCTGATCCATTCTTTTCAGAAAACCAGATATCGTATGATAGGTTGAGATGACTTTGTACTCTTGCTGCCTTATCCCCTGATATTCACAGTAAAGCTTTGTGCACATGGTAGACAAAACTCGACCAAAGCGGACAATAACTTCCACCTCTGCTGCGTGGCTAGTGTGTGGAAAGCATACCCCGATGCCCCGGTCGGCGATCAATTTGGCTGATCGGCTTACAAGAGCTTCGTTCTCCGCTCTCGTCTAGGCCGCCACATTTTGTTACAACCACGCCTCTTTGTCGACTCTCCTCCCTGCATAGGAACAGAACATGTCGCTAGCCTGAGTCTGTACGATGTCGCCCAAGGCATTGTACAAGTGTAAGAACCCGAGGAGTAAACGTGCCCAAAGCTGGGCTAGTGCTGTCTAATTCACCGTTTGAATGCACAAAATGTGCCGTTAATTTGCTGACAGACTTCTGCAGACCATTCCAAGCGGGTGCTGCTTGGAAATTCTCTTGCCTACTGTGTTGTGTATAAATTGGGGAGGAGGTTTTCTGGGGAATCTCCTAGGTGGTGGGGGCAGTTGTGGATGGTCCCTCCAGGTGGTGAGAGGATTTTGGGGGGGCTGTCTGCGCTGCTCCTGCCCCCCTGGGGTGGGTTTTGCAGACTGGGCAGTGTGAGTGCCCAGGGCCCTGCCTGTACTGCGCACCACTGTGTATTTTTTAAATCCCACAAGTAAGTTGACTTCCAAGTCACATATTAGTGGTAGGGCCCCTTTTGAATGGCGTAGACCTCATCGTGGTGAAAGGGTCTAGTACACAATGCCTTTGCATGCATTGAAGGTACATTTTCATGCAAGTACAGTTCAACCAATTATGTGTAGTTGAGGTACAAAACAAAGCAGATCGAGAGCCCCAATAGTGCAGTATGTCAAACCAACTGGTCATAAGAGTAAATTCCTCTGGTAACCACTCAGCAGGCAGGTGGGGAAATTAGACTCACCTGAAGAAAGGGGGTAACACCATTCCAGAAAGGGTGGACACTCAGGATAAACAATTGTTCAACACGGTGGCACCAGATAAGGATAAAATAGTGAACAAATAACATTTAAAAAAGGGGGAGAAAGCGGTGGACTTACCTCCCACAAGTAGACACATGATCAGTTATTCACTGAAAAATATATTTATTCACATAGACTCCAGAGTGATAGCAACGCGTTTCACGGGTTACATCCCGCTTCATCAGGCAGTATATGGAGCTTGTAAGAGCCACACCAGGTAGACAGAGACGCTCATAGCTGGTCTGGATCTTTACAAGCTCAGTATACTCCCCGATGAAGCGGGATGTAACCCGTGAAACGTGTTGCTATCACTCTGAAGTCTATCTGAATAAAGATATTTTTCAGTTAATAACTGATCGTGTGTCTACTTGTGGCAGGTAAGTCCACCACTTCCTCCTCCTTTTTAAGGAGTTTTTAACAATTTATTTTTCTTATCTGGTGCCTCTGTTTTGAACAATTGTTTGTTCTGGATTTTGAGGCGTTAAGTGGGGTGAGTTCAGCCCTTGCATAATTTGGTACTGAAGTTTGAATGCAGGTATAGTGCCTTTAATTTGCTGATAGTCTTATGCAGACCATATATAAGGCAGGTGCTGCTTGGAAGTGCTGTTGCCTACCATGCGTTTTTAGTTCACCGCCTACATTGCTCGCCATGCTGCAGTTTTTTCTTTTCCATAACGTATTGGGTTGCGCAGCACCCTCCACAGAGTATCATTGGGCGGTACGGCTGTATGCCGCGACTAATATAATATATGCCTGCTATTATTCTGAGCAGGTAAAACTGCGCTAGGAGCAGCTAGGCGAGGAGAGTGGAGGTTTCAATGGTAAGGCTAGGAGATTTATTTCTTTTGTACAGATCAATCGATCAGATCTATCTGTGAATGGCCTGGTTTGGGCGAGTTTATTTATTTGTTGTACTTATAAAGCGCCAACATATTACGCACTGCTGGACATTAGTTTAGGTTACAGACAATATTTAGGGGTGACATACAGCAAAATGACAATACAGGAATACATGCAAACCGTATCACGCAGCACAGTATGAGTACAAGGTAATGCTTAGTCAGTCACTAGATGGGAGCATGGAGACAGTGGCGTAGCTAAGGAGCTGTGGGCCCCGGTGCAAGTTTTACCTGTTTTACTATTAATGTAGTCTTTTCTCCATCATAGGGAGTGTTATTCTGCACGGCCTGCTGCCCCGATCTGCCCTTTGTGTATGCGTTTGGCGGTCAGAAGGACGGCCTCAGAGTGTGGGACATTGGCGCCATCGCTGCCGGTGAGTAACTGTTGTCAAGGCAGGAGCAGTGCATGCTGGGAGGCTACATCATCATTTGTGGCTTTTTTATGAAGTGGCTTAAAGTGAACCCAAGTTGAAAGTGATATAGAGGCTGCCATATTTATTTCATTTTAAAGCAATACCAGTTGCCTGGCTGTCCTGCTGATCCTCTGCCTCTAATACTATTAGCCATAGCCCCTGAACAAGCATGCTGCAGATCAGGTGTGTCTGACATTATTGTCAGATCTGACAAGACTAGCTGCATGCTTGTCTCTGGTGGGATTCAGACATTACTGCAGCCAAATAGATCAGCATGGCTGCCAGGCAACTGGTATTGTTTATAAAGAAATGAATATGGCAGCCTCCATATACTACTCGCTTCAGTTTCCTTTTAATTCCACATCACATTTTCTTTTCTTGTTCATCTGCCTTGCTTATCATGCCTATGCAGATTTTATCAGCACTTCAGAAAGCACAAAGTCCGACTAGTGACCGGTAAAGATGAGCTTGGAATTTACTGCAAATTTTTTTACAGAGTTTGCAACTTAGCTAGTCAAGCCCAGCATCTCCTCATCAAGTAGCCAGCAGCTGGGACCTGTTAGGTCTGTTTTAGATCAGCAAAAATCTGCGTACAAAGTCAGATTTCCTGCCTTTGTCTAGTGATGAGTCTTTTTTTTTTTTTTTTTTAAAGTCTAAACTGTAAAAGTCCTGTGCTTGTACTTACTAACTGAGCTAAAATCAGCAATACATGTATAAGGCATCACTGATCAGTCTTGTGTTAAAGTCAATGGGAACCGTCACCTAAAAAAAAAAAAAGTCAGATACTTACCTAAGGAGAGGGAAGGCTCTAGGTCCTATAGAGTCTACCCGCTCCTCTCCCGGTGCCCGGTCCCGCTCAGGATCTCCCGTAGCAGCATTCGACCAAACGCTACCATCTCCGCCGCCGAAGGGAGGCTTCGGCCCTTCGGGAAGTCTTCAGGAACCCGAGTACTCCTGAAGACGGGCCCCTGTCTTCAGGAGGACTCGGCTCCTTCCCTCTCCTTAGGTAAGTATCTGACTTTTTATTTTTTTAAGCAACGGTTTCCATTTGCTTAAAAGCACGCCATAGCTGGACCGATTTTTACTTACCTGGGCCTTCATCCAGCCACTCGTAGTCTTTCAGGTCCCTCGATGTCCTCCAGGTCCCCTCCATGGTACTGCTGCCCCTCCAAAAGATCTGCGACTAGACCTCCAGTCACGGCCTACTGCGCATGCTTGGTCCAGTCTCCGCACTTCCTGGATCACGCTAACATCACCGTGAGCGTTCTGCGTATGCGTTGCACACTTCTCTTGTGAACCGCGCAAGTGAAGAATGCTCCAAACAACAAATGTGATCAAGGAGCTGCATGGACAGGACCGCCCGTGCGTTGTAGCCCTCGATCTTTCTGAGGGGGCAGTGGCATAATCGAGGACAGCAAAGGACCTGTGGGGGAGGGGGCTGGAAGAAGCCCCAGGTACGTAAAATTCGTTTAAGGGTTCTGACACAGGAAACTGGGATTCTAATCTTCTGTTCAGTAAGGAGAACTCGGGCAAGACTCCCTAACACTGCTACTGCCTACTGAGCACGCCCTAGTGGCTGCAGCTTGGGCGCTTTGACTCCACCTAGAGAAAAGCTAAATATAAATGTTGTGTGTCTTGTCTACTTTTTTTTTTCTCTCTCCAATTTCAGGTGTGCTTTAACTGTTTATATAAACATACACATTTTTTCCCCAAATAAATAAAATCGTCATTTTAAAGGACCACTATCGCAAAAAACAAAATTTAAAATGTATATAAACTCTTTCAAATAAGAATCATAAGCCATAAATCACTTTTCTCCTATGTTGCTGTCACTTACAGTAAGTAGTAGAAATCTGACAGAAGCGACAGGTTTTGGAGTAGCCCATCTACTCATGGGGGATTCTCAAGGATTTCTTTATTTTCAAAAGCACTTAGTGAATGGCAGTTGCTCCGTCCAAATGGCAAAAAAGTGCAGCAAGCAGGGAGGCTGGTCAGCATCATTGTGTATATCCTTTACAGGTAGGGTCTTTATAAAGAATACAGGCCATGCTGAGAATCCCCCATAAAGAGATGGACTAGCCCAAAACCTGTCGGTTCTGTCAGATTTCTACTGCCTACTGTTAGTGATAGCAATATAGGAGAAGAGTAATTTAAAGAGGAACTGTAATGACAAAACATTCCCTGGGGGGTACTCACCTCGGGTGGGGGAAGCCTCCGGATCCTAATGAGGCTTCCCACGCCGTCCTCTGTCCCACGGGGGTCTCGCTGCAGCCCTCCGAACAGCCGTGACGTAATATTTACCTTCCTGGCTCCTGCGCAGGCGCTCTGACGGCTGTCGGCTCCGAAGTAGGCGGAAATACCCAATCGCCGTCGGGTCTGCTCTACTGCGCAGGCGCAAGTCTCCGGCGCCTGCGCAGTAGAGCGGACCCGACTGAGATCGGGTATTTCCGTCTATTTCCGAGCAGAAAGCAGCCACAGCGCCCCCGCTGGAGCCAGCAAAGGTAAATATTGAAGCTACAGTCGGCACAGTCGCCGGCTGTTCGGAGGGCTGCAGCGAGACCCCTGAGGGACAGAGGACGGCGTGGGAAGCCTCATTAGGATCCGGAGGCTTCCCCCACCCGAGGTGAGTACCCCCCAGGGGAGGTTTCTGATGTTACAGAGTCTCTTTAAGGTTCATTTTACTCTGGAAGTAATGTACTTCTTATTTGTATGTTATTACATGTATTTAAAATTTTCCATTTTTTGCAATCGTGATCATTTAAACACTACATTTTGTGCTTCCTATAATATTTCAATTTGTTTGATGATCCAAAACATTTTAAGTGGACCTGAACTCTTGCACGGTACAGAAGGAAAACATAGAGAAATGCACCCTGTATGTATTTAGAGAGTTTAGCCCTGAGCTGGGCAAACTACATATCCAGCTCGCTGGTGCTGCTCACACGGCCCTCTGACAGGTGGCCGGATTGCTCTAATCCCCCCCCCCCCCAAACCCCCCCTCCCCCCGGCAGAGTCTTGAGCAGGCAAGAACAGGGGTAAAACTCAGCTAATTGCCAATTCCAGCGTCACGTCTCCATGGCAACAGGGCGTCACAGGACATGCCAGTGTAGTAGACGCTGGCAGGCAGCCAGCGTATCACGTGATGCCCAGTTGCCGTGAAGACCTGACGTAGGAAGTGGCAAGTAGGTGAGTTTTCACCGTCTGTCGGGGGGGAGAAGGGGAGAAATTTCAGGAATGCTGACCACGCAAAGTTTGCCCAGGCCTGGTTTAGCCTGTCTAATTGCCCCTCATTTGTGGCTTATCACAAGTGTAATTTGATCTCGCAGCTGTCAGCTGGCTGCCTCGGTAGAGCAGCTGATTTGTAGACACAGGATGTTAACCCTATGCCTGCTTCCATGAAAGCAGGAAGTGGGCACACTGCAGGTTTATTGCAGTATTGGTATCCGCTGTAACAAATATTTTTTTTTCCTATAAAGGTTATTATGCTGTTGCTTATCTTTCAGAGCAGAGAGGAAGTTCTGAGTTTAGGTCCAGTTTAAGTGTGGCAAACATGCAAAAGAAAAAATACTTTTTCACAACACAGTAAATGATGTCCTTGGCTTTACGTGTTCTTCTTTCTTTCTAAGTGCGAGATGCCTGTACCCGGAATAATGATGCTACTACCTCTGATGCCGAAAGCCGCTGTCACAATAAATCATTTTTTTTTTTTACTTTTCCAGTTAAAGAAGCGTTTGGAGGCCGCGAGCGACTGATGGTGACCAATTTACCCGGCTCGTCATCAGACGCCGCTCCGCAGAGCAGCACATCGGCCGCGGAATCGATGGAGTCTTAGAGGATGAAGATCTCGCGTGCGTCTGGCTGTGACATATTGCGGTGCGCTCCGCCGCCGTCTCGCAGAGGACTAGAGTGAACGTTTTTACATCGCCATCGATACGGTGTTATTATATTATTATTTGGGATCACTTCTGCCACTTGTCTTATTCACCTGCGGACTGACTGGTTTTAAGGCGACGGCGGGGTAGAGAGCGATAGTACCGTGCGTTCTTCCCTTCCTCATTAATGTGCTTTACGGATTCCGATGTACCGACTGTCGCATGTGATCAGCCAGAAGACTGCGGAGATCCAACATACGCAAAAGTCGGTCGAGTGAACGCTTGACGTGAAAATTGGTGCAGGAAGAAGAGCCTTTGCTGTGTAAAAATAAACAATCCTTAATAAATCGTCTCTGTATATTTTAAATCATTTAAAGTGTACCTGAGACTGTGAACAAGGTGGCTTTTAAAGAGACTCTGTAACCAAATTTTCATCCTTAGTTCTTCTATCCTATAAGTTCCTATACATGTTCTAATGAGGTGTATCTTACTGCAGCCTTTCCTAGTTGCACAGTGGCTGTATTATCTCTGTTATCTAATCTTCTTTCCTCTGACTGCTTTGTCGGGCTCAGGCACTCAGGTTGGAATGTGCAGCTCTGCTTGTGATAGGATAGAAGCTATACACACCCTCTCCACGCCCCCTGCAGGCTTTGTATGAGTCACAGACTGAGCTCCTCTCAGCCTATCACATGCCATGTCTTTTGTTTGTAAACACTGCCTAAAACTGGAAATTACAAGCCAGGATTGCGGCAGGGAGAGGCAGAAACAGCACAGAGGGGCCCAGGGGAACATAATGAATAGAATGGTATGCTTTTTATTGTAAGAATTTTACAGTACAGATTCTCTTTAAGCTGGTTTCTCACATGAACGGCGGTCGTTTGTTAAAGTGAAGCTGAACCAAGTAAAATTATTTAAAATAAACACATGCTGTATTTGCAAATGAATATTACATACTTACTTCGCCATCAGTTCCTCTCAGAAGCTCAACATTTTCTTCTATCAACGATTCCTTCCAGTTAAGACAGCATTTTGTCAGAACTGACATATATATATATATATATCAGATGCTGTCAGTTATATATAAGATGCTGTCAGTTATAACTAAAAGGACAACTGATGAGCAAGGTAATGTTCATGACTTCTGTGTCCTCCAGATCCCCTCTGTTGTGGTGGTGTCGGCCAAATTAAAGCCCGTAACTTGCCGAGTTGCGGATTTCTCTACTGTCCTGGCCGCATGCCTCCTCGATTGCACTCTTGTGGTTGGGAGCATTCTGTGCATGCGAAGGTCATATAGACTTGTAAACTGCACATGCACAGAATGGCCACAGAAACGCAATCATGGAGGTGCATAGTCGGAACAGCGCATGCACTGTAGGGTAGTCTTTAATTTGGCTGACAGCAGCTCAACAGAGATGCCCACAGGACACCAAGGAACCTGAGAGACTGCAGGGCTGCTGGAAGAAGCCCTAGGTACCTAAAACAACCCACAAATCGCAGATAAACCTGTAAATTAGTATGGAGTTTACTCTGACATCACCTATGAGCCTCTCCATATGCTACACTGAAAAATGCCTTGTATGTCTCAGGTGTTACGGAGATGGGAGTGATTACTTCAAAAGCCAATGTGCACATGCATCCCAAAACACGAGTTTGCCAACGTCTGAAACGCACATCTGGAACAAGCATGCAGCTAATCATGTCTGATTTTTGTCAGAGCATGTGATCTGCTGCATGCTTGTTCAGGGTCTTCGGCTAAAGGTATTAGAGGCAGAGGATAAGGGGGACAGCCAGGCATTTTCATTGTTTAACCATTTCCGCCGCCTGGACGTGAGGAGGCAGCTGCTCTGCTGCCCGCCGCACTTGGGCCGTGCCCAGGGCCGGCCTTAGGTTTCACAGTGCCCTGAGCGAAACCGGATTTTGTTGCCCCCCCCCATAAGTAGCATAGTTGTCCCCATATAGGTAGCATAGTTGCCCCATATAGGTAGCATAGCTGCCCTCAGTGTAGCTAGTACAGTTTCCCCCAGTGTAGTAGCATGGTTGCCCCCAGTGTAGGTAGTTTGCCCCCAGTGTAGGTAGTTTGCCCCCAGTGTAGGTAGTTTGCCCCCAGTGTAGGTAGTTTGCCCCCAGTGTAGGTAGTTTGCCCCCAGTGTAGGTAGTTTCCCCCCAGTGTAGGTAGTTTGCCACCAGTGTAGGTAGTTTGCCACCAGTGTAGGTAGTTTGCCACCTGTGTAGTTAGTTTGCCACCAGTGTAGGTAGTTTGCTCCCAGTGTAGGTAGTTTGCCCCAGGCAACCCCCCCCCCCCCTCTTATGTGGCAGCGGGCCGGGCAGAGACTGACTCACCTGACATCCAGCTCCAGCGCCAATGTCCCTCTTCTCTCCCTGCCTCCGCTCCATCTGGAGTTAGAGCAGGCTACAAGAAAATGGCCGCCGTTGGTCTGCATTTGTGGACATCAGCGGCCATTTTCTTGCTCTAAATATAGACGGAGAGGGCACGGAGACAGCGGGGCGGCAAGAGACGACAGGGCGCATGCACCCTTGAGAGCATGGCGCCCTGAGCGACCGCACAGGTCGCTCATAGCAAAGGCCGGACCTGGGCGTGCCCCCATGCTGTTCCCCAGTAGCCCTGAGATAAATGAACAGAAACATGTTTTCCGTTCATTGATCTAAGCCCCCATCAGAAAAACCGACGGCCTCTTATCAGAGGCCGCAGTCTTTCTGAAAAAAAAAACGTATCCCGTCCTCCTTATGCTTCCGGGAAGCGATGAGCATAAGAAAATAAAAAAACCTCAATGTGGCCAAATAGTAAAACTACATCTACATACATTTTTCAGTGTAATATAGACACATTATAGCATTTAAAACTAACTGTTTATTTCCCACACAAAAAAATTACCCAAATAAAAATTTTAATGAAAAAAAATTTACAATAAAAAAACAACATAAATAGTTACCTAAGGGTCTGAACTTTTTAAATATGCATGTGAAGGGGGTATACTATGAACATTTTTTAAATTATAAGCTTGTAAATAGTGATGGATGCAAAACTTAAAAAATGCACCTTTATTTCCAAATAAAATATTGGCGCCATACATTGTGATAGGGACACAATTTAAATGGTGTCATAACCGGGACAAACGGGCAAATAAAATACATAGGTTTTAATTATGGTAGCGTGGATTATTTTAAAGCTATAATGGACGAAAACTGAGAAATAATGCATTTTTTCCATTTTTTTCTTAATATTCCTGTTAAAATGCATTTATAAAAAAAATAATTCTTAGCAAAATGTACCACCCAAAGAAAGCCTAATTGGTGGTGGAAAAAACAAGATATAGATCAATAAATTGTGATAAGTAGTGATAAAGTTATTAGCGAATGAATGGGAGGTGAAAATTGCTCTGATGCATAAGGTGAAAAATCCCTGCGCGCTGAAATGGTTAAAGAAATAAATATGTCATCCTCCATATGTCTCTCACCTCCAGTTCTGGAGTTCTGAAAATAGTCATGAAAGAAATTGCTTTTGTTTTTACAATATCCATAAATTCTAGTCAGTTTTTGCCCATTGCAAAAATCTTTCTTCTCCTTGACTTACATTCTGGCATTTATCGCAGTCGGCAACATCTGATCTCTATGGATTGTTATTTTCTGAGAATTCCGAAGCCTGTACAAAATGTACCCAGTTCTCTTGGGGTGAGAATTCTGCATAGCTAATCAGCCTAGGCTGTGACATCACTGGGAAGGCGGAGTTTGCATACCAATATACAGCAATATATAAATATAGGAAGTGTTTCTGATGCTGAAACCAAGAAAATTACCATAAGTGTGTACCTGAATATTTTACTGCAGTCTACTATAGAATAACATATTTTATAAAATTGCTTATTGTTTACAATATTCATTTATAGAATATGTAGTCAGTGTTTGCCCATTGTAAAATCTCTCCTCTCCCTCATTTACATTCTGAGGGCTGGAACCCTCTAGAGCAAATTTTTAGCGACTTCTCTAAACGCTCAGCTAATGTTGATAGATGGGCCAAATTCCACTGGAGCGATTGCGATTACCAAAATCTCTATCGCTGGACATGCAGCATTTTGGTGGCGCTGGATAGAGTACTAGTTAAGGGCACCGCCTTTGACATGGGAGACCAGGGTTCGAATGCTGGCTAGGGTCAGTACCCATTCAGTAAGGAGTCCTTGGACAAGACTCCTTAAAGAGTAACTGTCAGGCTGCAGAAGCTAATTTAAACCTCTATTCTCCTGTGTTAAACAGTTTAGAAGGAAGCCAGAAAGCCATTAGTGAAGATAAAAATCTCTCTTACCTTTGATGTGTGCTTATCAGAAAAGCTAATTAGACCCAAGAGGACGCAAGCCGCATACTATACTGCAAAGCATTCTGGGGCCCTCCCCTCGGCTGCTAATGAGACGTTACAGCAGCTTGTAATCAGTCCAGCGCGTAGCACTGATAAATCTCCGGCTGAGTACACTGCAGGAGTCAGCTATTGTTCCTAGCCACATGGCTCATTAATATTCACTGCACACTGTGTTATTCAGTACCAGCTTTTCTGTGATCAGGAATCAGGCAGGACATGACGACACATTTGACAGAAAAACATGGAGCCTGCCATGAGCTGTCAGGAGCATCTATCTCTGCATATACTATATACAAATTCTGTGAAATCCAAACTTGGACAGTGAAATGCATATGTAATGTAAGTACAGCCAATATTTAGCTACTGATATATGTATTTATTTTCTCTGAGACCTTATACCTAACAGCTACTCTTTAACACTGCAGGGTGGCCTCTTGAACGCGTCCCTGTGGCTGCAGCTCTTGAGTGCTTTGAGTCCGACAGGAGAAAAGCGCTATATAAATGTTTGGATTATTATTATTAAAGTATATCAACGCTGGCGTAATCGCTCATGAATCGCTACACATAGTGATTTGAGTGAGATTTTAAATGAATGCAAACTGTAAATAAAATGGATACATTGAAAGGACAAATCAAATTAAAATCGCTACACAATTCCTGGCAAAAAGCTTACACTTTTTAAAATCGCTACCAAAATTGCCAGAACACGCTCATTAACCTCCCTGGCGTTATGATTTTTTCCAGGTTCTAAAAGCCATGCAATTTTTTTCACAAGTTTTTAACCCCTAAAAACATGATCTGCAGCAGCTCCTGCATATAACTCACTCAGGCACAGGATTAGCGCTCTAAGCTGTGGATTTCCATTCCTGACTCGAGATTACCGCTAAGGAGGTTAAAAGCGATTGCGATAGCGTTTTGTAGTGGGCTCCAGGCCTGAAATGTGTCACTGGTGGTGACATCTTTAGTTCTGCTAGGTGACCTGTACAGAATGTTCATTACTGAGAGTTCTATGCACAGAGGGAGATACTGCTTGCTTGGCAGTTGAAGAAAAAAAAAGCCATTATTTCCCCACAATGCAACAAGGTTAACAGACAGGAAACTGTCAGGACCATGGTCATGACATCACACTGTGGGAGGGGTTTTACCGCAATATCAGCCATACAGACCCCCTGATGATCTATTTGAGAAAAGGTAACGATTTCTCATGGGAAAGGGGGTATCAGCTACTGATTGGGATTAAGGGCCTGTACACACTGCTGCGTTAGCGCTACATTTTTAAAATTGCATGCCTTTTTTAATCGCAAGGTCTTTTAAAAAACCATGAAGATCGCGGTGACCTGTACACACTGGTGCGATGCGATTATTCTATTTTCATGAAGGCTTTACGATTAAAAAGTCGCATGCAATTTAAATAGCAGCACAAACGCAGCAGGGTGTACAGACCCTGAGTTCAATCCTGGGTTGAAGTTCCTCTTTAAAGCGGATCCGAGATGAAAAACGAACTAACAAGTAACTTGTTTATATATGTTATCTAAAGTTTAGATAGTTTACTTAGCAAATCTAGCTGAAAACAGCTTCAACAGTTTATGAATATTCCTGTGATACAATAAGGGCAGCCATGTTCTGTTTGTCACACTGTCACAGGCTGAGAGCTGTAGATGCTATCAGCTTGCCTGTGTGTAAATTCAGTCCCCTCTCCTCCTCCCATCTGCCTCTGAAATCTCTGGCTAGTAACACCTCCCCCCTCCTCCTGCCCAGACTGAGCTCCCATAAGCCCTTGCTACTGTCTAAAAATGCCAAGGCACTCTGAAAAGCTGTGGGCGAGGCATGTTTAGTTTATAGGGAATTAGAGTATTAAATCAAAGTATTTGGCTTGAGGAATGCCCTATAAACTATATGAAAGGAACACAATTATGCAATGAGTAAAAGTTTATCTCGGATCCACTTTAAGTTATAACCATTCATGCTTCTCACGCTCTATAACCTGCTACAGAGCGGTAAGGATGAATACAGCGTGGCCTTCTGGGTAATTCCTCCAGCGAACCTGACTGTGTTGTCCTAATCTTGCTGTCTTTATTTTATGTATCCCCTCAGTAGCCCATTACACATGGATGACACAGCACAGGCATACTCACCCCGGTGTCAATTATTAATGCCACTGTAACTTTCGCTAAATACTAATTTACAGGCAGCGCTTACCGTTTCAGCAATGTCCTCTAAAAAATGCATTCGGTAATTATTATAATTAATGGGAGCCCTGCTAATTCAGGAGGGAGATTTTTCGGCATAAATATTAAATCGCCCTCTTAAACGCCCTGCTTGTTTTTTTTTTTCGCTTCTTCAGCTGAGCGAGCGCAGAACTTTGCTGCGGCGTTCACCCCGAATTTCTAAGAGGGCTGATTATTTATTTAAGTGGCTGGTGGTGCAGATCATGCGAATGAAGTACCGTGGGGGGAGGGGAAAGACGATCAGAGCCGCCGCTGGATTTTTATTATACCCCTGAGTACCACTGTGTTGGTTTATGGGTGATATAGAAGTTTGGGGGAACGCATTAGCCGCAATTGCAAAGTTATAAAGTGGGCTGGAGGTTTGTATGGAAAGAATCGAACAAACAATATGGCCGCGTATAGCGAAGCCTTAGGGCTCTTTTTCACTATAAAATGCAATCAAGATTGCAATCGCGTTTCAATTTCCACTACGCGATTGCACTACTATACTCAGTGTAGTAGAGCTCAATCGCGTCCAAAATGCGGCAGGACGACGATTGCGCACTGACCAAAATCGCAACACAATTGGATCGCACTAATGGAAATTGCTGCTGCCGTCTCCATTAGTTTAATGTTTCTTGCGTTTTGCAATCCGTTAGCAATCAAAATCAAATCACAGGGTAGTGGAAAAAGGTTTCAGTTCACACTCGAATGCGATTTTTCCGCAATTTGCGCTGTTATTCCCGTTCAACAGAATAAGAAACGTCCCCAAAGTTCTGCATACAGCGCAATTACGACTTATACAAACCACAAATGCTACAGGGATACAGTAGCAACAGCGCTTTGCTGATCACCGACAATCAGCAAACCGCTGAAAAGCGCCCAAGTGTGGACCAGCCCTTACTTGTCAATCTGGCGTCTTGTCTGTAAAATGGCTATTTTTGCAATGTTCTTCCCTCCCCCAGTCTGCATCTGGTCAAACACGTTTGTAGCGCCTAATTTACATGCAAGTCCTAAGGAGGCTGCCATATTTATTTCCTTGTAAAGCGGACCTGAACTCAGAACTTCCTCTCTGCTCTAAAAGATACGCTACAGTATAATAACCTATAAAGAAAACCATTTCTTTATTAAACCTGATTCAAAACCTGCAATAAATCTGCAGTGTTTCTACTTCCTGCTTGCCTTTCATGGGAGAAAACATAGGGTTAACATCCTGTGTTTACACAATTAGTTTGCTGTTGACACAGCTGCAAGGTCAAATTACAACTTATGATAAAGAGACACTGAAGCGAAAAAAAAATATGATATAATGAATTGGTTGTGTACTATGAATAATTACTAGAAGATTAGCAGCAAAGAAAATATTCTCATATTTTTATTTTCAGGTATATAGTGTGTTTTCTAACATTGCATCATTCTCTAATATGTGCAGATTACACAACACTCTGCATTCAAAATGATTCCTTCATAGCAGTCTGAACTAATGACCTCTCCTCTGGCAGATAAAAAGAAAACTGTTCACTTACAGTTGAGATAATAAAAGTCAGAAGACAGCCCTCTCCACGACTTTGAAAGTCGTAGAGATTAATGGCTTTTTTGCATAGAGATAACAACTGGAGTTTCTTAACTCTTTCTGTACTGGAAACAATTAGACTGATGTATCTGATCTTAATGTTTTATTTCTTAGCTGTGCTACACATACAAATCATAATATCATAATTTTTTTCCCGCTTCAGTGTCTCTTTAAGTCACAGATGAGGGGGAGTTAGAGAGGCTAAAATACATACAGGGTGCATTTCTCTATGCTTTCCTTCTGTCCTGTGCAAGAGTTCAGGTCCATTTTAAAGGAGTCATCGGGATATATCGTAAATTAAACGCTACTTACCGGGGTCTTCCTCCAGCTCCAAGCTCCCAGGACGTCCCTCGCCGCAGCTCTGCCTGCAGCCGTTCGCCGCAGGTCCGTCCCGGTCCCTGGCGATGACGTCAAAGCGACCTCCAGGTCGCTCTGTACTGCGCCTGCGTGAGCGGCGCTGTCAATCACCGCCACGTGGGCCGGAGCGAACTGCGCAGGCGCAGTAGTAGGGGTCCACTATGTATGGACCATGCAGCTCGTCTAATACTCCGGGGATTTCTCCAGCATCAGTACCTCATGTTTGAATGCATAAAAAGAAGCAAATACATAATGTAAAACCATTAAACTCCAAGATCCGCAAAACGCCTCTTTGTGAGAGTGATCAGAAACCATGCTGCACCAGTGTTAGACTGCATGCTCCAGACATAACAATTTGCTCACCATAACATTTAGCACACCTCTCACAGACCAGCAGATAGGGCCCAATCACACTTGAGCGTTTTGCCGCGATTTCGGCTAAATGCTCAAACGCTAGCGCTTTTTAAAGCGCTAGGGTAATAAAAGTCTATGAGGCCGTTCTCATTTGGGCGATTTGCGCTAATCATCGCAAATCTCCCCAGAATGCTAAACGCAAACGCGTAGCCTGCACCATTTTTGCTAAATAATCGCCAGGTGTGAATGGTGATTTTTTTTTTGGGGTGTTAATCGACAAAAAAACGCCAGAGCAAAACGCTAGCAAAATCGCTAGCGTTTTGCAATCAGCAAGTGTGAATGGGCCCATAAAGCTTGTGTGCTCCTCGGTGGGCAATGGCTGCCTTCTCACTCTTGACCTTAAAACAAAAACTTAAAACAACTTCACTATAGCGTAAAACTGTTTGATAAACCAAATCAATAAAATGGCTATGCACTTACAAACATCAGGGGCGTCGCTAGCCCCAAAGATCAGTGACATGTGCCCCGGATGTCCCCCAGACAGAGTCAGCTGTGGTGCCTCAATGGCGGGCATGCTGGGAGCTGTGGTGCATTAACTGAGGGTATGCTGGGTGCTGTTGTGCCTCTATGCAGGCATACTGGGTGCTGTGGAGCCCTGCTGGGTGCTGTAATGCCTTTATGGGGGCATTCTGGGAGCTGTGGTTAGCTTATAGGGGCATGCTTGTTGTTGTGATGCCTCAATGGCAGCATGAGAGGGGGTCCACTAGACGGCCAGGGAAAGCTATGGGGACTTGGGGAGAACTGCCAGATAACCTGGCAACGAAAGCCAGGTAACTGCCTAGTTATGTTCAAGTGCCTATTTATGTGATGTGCTGCATTTTTGTTTTGTATTAATGGAGAGGGGGGCTTCAGCCAACATATTGCTGGACTGACCTACTTAGACCACTGGTAAGTTCATGTAAATCTGGCTCCACCCATGACCACACCCACATTTTGATGTGTGGTCACACCCATTTTCCCTCTGGAGTGCCCAAAAGTGCCCCAGTTCACTTAGGATCCTAGCCACGCCCCTGACAAACATCCAGAATCAATGCGCATTTCAATAGAGTAAGATTACATGTATTCCACAGCGTCTCCTCCTGCTCTGCCTGAAGCTCCGCCCTACTGGTTTCGTCATCAAATGACTGATCAGGGGCTGTGCCCCGTGGAATCGATCCAACGGATGGATTGACAGAACGATTAGTAGATTGATTGTCTTCATACAGTACCACCAATGATGCCGATTGATTGAATGGGAAACAGTACTGTTAATGGGCACCTTTGTGAGAATTTTGAATGTTCATCTTACAAGTGGTACTTCAACCAGTTTAAAGCGGACCTGAACTCAGAACTTCCTCTCTGCTCTTGAAAGAAAAACATTTCTTTGTTACAGCTGATACAAATCCTGCAATACATATGCAGTGTTTCTGTTTCCTGCTTTCATGGATGCAGACATATTTTTAACATCCTGTGCTTTCAAAGGAGCTTATTTGCTGTGGCAGTCAGGTGACACAGGGGAGAGATGAAATTACAACTTGTGACTGGTCACAGATGAGGGGGAATTAGACAGGCTACACTCTCTAAATAGATACAGGGTGCGGTTCTCTGTTTTCCTTCTGTCCTGTGCAAGAGTTCAGGTCCACTTTAACCTGCCTGGCGTTCTATTAAGATCGCCAGGGAGGCTGCGGGAGGGTTTTTTTTTAATAAAAAAAAAACTATTTCATGCAGCCAACTGAAAGTTGGCTGCATGAAAGCCCACTAGAGGGCGCTCCGGATGCGTTCTTCTGATCGCCTCCGGCGGCCAGAAGTAACACGGAAGGCCGCAATGAGCAGCCTTCCGTGTTTCGCTTACCTCGTCGCCATGGCGACGAGCGGAGTGACGTCATGGACGTCAGCCGACGTCCTGTCGTCAGCCGCCTCCGATCCAGCCCTTAGCGCTGGCCGGAACTTTTTGTTCCGGCTACGCTGGGCTCAGGCGGATGGGGGGACCCTCTTTCGCCGCTGCTCCTCGCGGCGGCGATCAGGCAGCACACGCGGCTGGCAAAGTGCCGGCTGCGTGTGCTGCTTTTTATTTGAGCCAAATCGGCCCAGCAGGGCCTGAGCGGCAGGCTCCAGCGGTACTGGACGAGCTGAGCTCGTCCAGACCGCTCAGCAGGTTAAAGAAAACCTGTAACGAAGAAAACCTCCCCTGGGGGGTATACTCACCTCGGGCGGGGGAAGCCTCCGGATCCTATTGAGGATTCCCCCGTCCTCCTGTGTCCCACAGAGGCGGAGATAAAGATCCCCGAATAGCGGGGATGTAAATATTTACCTTCCCGGCTCCAGCGCAGTATCGGCTCTCCGCACGGAGATAGGCGAAAATAGCCGATCTCCGTCGGGTCGCTCTACTGCGCAGGCGCAAGTCTCCTGCACCCGTGTAGTAGAGCAACACAACGGAGATCGGCTATTTTCGCCTATCTCCATGCGGTGAGCCATAACAGCGCCCCCACTGGAGCCAGGAAAGGTAAATAAATCAGCGCTTGTCAGGGGAGGATAACTGGACTCTTCAGGGGAGCCAGCGCTGGACTGCCTGCAGCTACAGGGGAGGGGGAAGCCTCATTGGGACCCTGAGGCTTCCCCCTACCGAGGTGAGTACTCCCCAGGGGAACTTTTTTTTGTTACAGGTTGTCTTTAACTGTATAGCGATTTGTCATTAGTGTTAACATGTTTGCATTGTTCGCATTCGGCATGTTGTTCCGAGTTATTTGGATCAGAACTTATAACGTGTCAATCTTTGGTGATGAGAAGCAGTTTTGAGGAGTTGTTCAAAATGATTCAGATCAGCACCTGAATCCTTACATATACGCAGCGCAGCAGGGGGCGCTACTCACCCTTGTCTCCGCCTCTGGCTGCTGTGCTCCACGTCGCTTTCCAGCTCTCACATACTTCCTTTTTCCAGCTGTGAAGGAGGAAGCATTGGAAAACTGGAATGTGGCATGGAGTGCAGTAGCCAGAGGCGGCGACTAGCGTCAGCAACGCCCCCTGCCGAGGTGTGTATATGTAAAGATTCAGGTGCTGATCTAAATCATTTGGAAACAACACCTCAGCGCTGCCTGTCATCACCAAGGATTGGCACTTCAGTCAATTTAGCATGTTTTGCTGTGAATTTTGACATGTACGTTTTTTTGTCACAAAGCAGCCATTTTTTTTTCCTGTATTTCCAGCGGTACCTCTGCCCATTTATACCTAAACTAATAAACCTTTAGAGTAAGCTCTGTTTACAGAGCACATAATCACCTCTGGGAATTCAGCAGAAATAGAAAGTAGGTCAGTGAAAAGTGATAAATACCTGAGAATATCTACAAGTCACGAAGGAGAGGCTGGAACTGGAAATGGCTGAAACTCGCAGGATAACATAACACTTTTATTTTGTTTTGTTTTTTCTTTTTAATGCAAAATCCTAGTTCAGCCTCCCATTTTTAATGCATCTGATAGACGAACACGTTATATCCAGTGCAGGAGATTTGAGCAGAGAAGGCGCCACCATAGGCCGTAGTAGGAATTACAGCTATAGCGCGCACAGTGAGTAACTTAGGCTTTTAAAACACTGTCATTCGGCCGCCAGCAATATCTGGAAGCCGAATTACATTATTCCCCACCATCCATGTGGACCTGGAGGGGGAATAGTACACTGCCGGGACTTGTGCAAGAGCAGGGTAAGCGGTATATCGGCTTTATCCTGCGCCCAAGTCTCCCTGATAGAAACTTGTCATTATTTAGCTCTAAAAGAGGAACTTTAACCCAGGATCGAACTTCATCCCAATCAGTAGCTGATACCCCCTTCCCAGGAGAAATCTATTCCTTTTCTCATATAGATCATCAGGGGGTTCTGTATGGCTGATATTGTGGTGGAACCCCTCCCACAGTGTGATGTCATGACCATGGTCCTGACAGTTTCCTCTTTGCATTGTGGGAAATAACGCCATTTTCCAACTGCCAAGCAAGCAGCATCTCCCTCTGTGCGTAGAACTCTCAGTAATGAACATTCCGTACAGATCACCTGGCAGGACTAAAGATGTCACCACCAGTGACAAATTTCATAAGGTAAATCAGGGTGAGGAAATATTTTACAATGGGCAAATTCTAGCTAAATAATCTATAAATGAATATTCTCAAAAATAAGCAATTTTATTCATTATGTTATTTTCACTACAGGCCCTCTTTAGCCACTTGAGAAACGCATTGTTAAACCCCCCTAGTGACCAGGCCTTTTTTCTTAAAAAGGGTCACTGCAGCTTTAAGGCCTCGCTGCAGGGCCGCACAACACAGCACACAAGTGACCCCCCCCCCCCCTTCTCCCCACCAACAGAGATTTCTGCTGGTGGGGTCTGATCTCTCCCCCCCCCCCCCCCCCCCCCAATGTTTATTTTTTGGGGTAAATATTTGTTTCTTTATTTTTTAAATAAAAATGCCTATTTTTTAAATTAATTTTATAACCCTCCCTCTCCCCGCCAGCCAATCACCGTGATCGGCTGTCATAGGCTTCACCTGCTGGGAGGCTGAAGGTGGAGCGGAGCATCCACATTGGCGCGCGCAATCTCCTGCAAAACAGGCCCCAAGGACCATATGCCGATCGGCGTTAGGCAGCTCTGGGGCTGCCGCGGCTGCCACGCCCATCGACCTGACGCAGTCGGCTAAAGTTTAAGATCTGTACATGTCTATTGAATATACCTGGCTGGATCCAGTAGCTCCTTGCTGCCAGGAGAGTGATAGCTGCTTCTCCGGGATGGAGCAGATCACCTGACCTTGCCCACCTCCTCCCACTGCTGACAGAGTTTGCCTCTTTATGGCCAGTAATGCAGCTCAGGAGGGTCTTTTCCGATACAGCTCTTCTATTTTCATAGTGTTATACAGAATACACCTGCAACATAAAATCCATGTGCACCACTCATTACACTGTCATGCTTGTAAAAACAAAAATTCTCACAACTCTATTAAGACACTTGGGCCCACATGCAATTCACTTTTTCTCCTGAGTTCGCTCCTAGGGGATATTTTCACACCTTGACAATAAAATGCATTTTAAGCGACCGGAAAGCTAAAAGGTACTGGGAATAATTTTGGCAGTACCTTTTCATCTACTTTTTGGGACTTTGTCAATTGCAGAATGCTGAAAAGACAATTTAAACAGAAGATGAGAAGTTATCTCCAAGGGGAAAACTTAGGAGAAAAAGTGAATTGAATATGGACCCTGGGGAACACATTTCCCTGGGAGTGCCTAACCCTAAGACCTCCTCCCTGGGAGTGCTTAACCCTAAGACCCCCTCCCTGGGAGTGCCTAACCCTAAGACCTCCTCCCTGGGAGTGCCTAACCCTAAGACCTCCTCCCTGGGAGTGCCTAACCATAAAACCTCCTCCGTGGGAGTGCATAACCCTAAGACCTCCTCCCTGGGAGTGCCTAACCCTAAGACCTCCTCCCTGGGAGTGCCTAACCATAAAACCTCCTCCGTGGGAGTGCATAACCCTAAGACCTCCTCCCTGGGAGTGCCTAACCCTAAGACCTCCTCCCTGGGAGTGCCCCCCCCCCCCCCGTATACATCACCTGAAGCTGGCTCCGGGTCCTCTTCTCCGCGCTGCACCGCATCCCAGCGTACACTGTCACTCCGTGACCAGGAAGTTCAAATAGAGCGCCCTCTATTTGAACTTCCTGGTCAATGCAGTGACACAGGAAGTTAATGTACGCTGGGATGGAGCAGGAACAGAGCGGTGCAACGCGGAGAAGAAGCCCGGGAGCCAGCGTCAGGTAATGTATACCTGTATCGGATCGGCCGCCGCTAGCGACGCGCTCCCTACCCGCGGGTGATCGACGGTAATTTCCCGCACGGCGCGATCGACGGACCGATCCGATTTCGGGAGGAAATCGGATCGGCGGGTGCATTTAGCGCGAACGATTGGCAGCAGATTCGATCCCAGTGATCGAATCTGCTGTTGAACGGCGGCAAATCGGGCCAGTGTATGGCCAGCTTAAGACCTCCTCCCTGAGAGTGCCTAACCCTAAGACCTCCTCCCTGAGAGTGCCTAACCCTAAGACCTTCTCCCTGAGAGTGCCTAACCCTAAGACCCCCTCCCTGGTGGTGCCTAACCCTAAGACCTCCTCCCTGGTGGTGCCTAACCCTAACACACCCTGATCCCTGATAACAATAATGCAATACATTTCAATGTAATTGCAGCTGCCCACTAAATAACATGACGGTTTTTCATATTACGATAAATAACAATTGCGCCCACATATCTCGATAAATAAAAATTGCTCCCATTGCACTTTTTCAACTGCTCCTGCCCTGGGCCCTTATTCAATTAACTCAGAGGATATGTTTTCACAGCTTATCACCAAAATATGTGTTAGGACTGGTTCACTTGAATGGGAGCATTTAACGCGACGTCCCGAACGCTGGCGGTAAACGCGCCGCAACCGTCCATCTGAACCAGCCCTTAAGCACCCCAACAACGAGAAAAAAGGTTCCCCTAAGCACTTACTTTTTCCCTGCTGATGTCGAGGAAGAGGGGGGAGGGGAACGTGAGCAATTGGGCTATGCTTTGCTGCAGGGTGCCGGTGTGGTGTCTACCTCCTCGCACCAGAGAAAGGCGAGTCGACCCGGCATCACTGGCGAGAGGCAGGGCCACTGCAGCTCACATATTGTAGCTCCACCCCCTTGCACAAGCGCCAGCACAGAGTGGTTCTGGAGGGGATCAAAGTGTTCTACTACATGCAAATTCATGTGCATTTTCTGTGCGCAGATTCGCATAGCAATGTATTGCAATGGGCCTGTTTCCACTGTGTCCAGAATTCGCATGCAGAAAAAATGTCGAAAGTAGTGCTACAAAATTTCGGATGCCGTGTGGACTTGTTGTGCAATTTTGGTTCATGTTTTTTCGCGCGTTGACGTGTGTTTTTGTGAAGGTCAATAAGGACAAAACAAGGGGAAAAAAAGAAAAAACTTGGGAAATTTGCATGCAAATAATGACGCATACGAATTTGCATATGCATGCAATTACGCGTCTGGAATATAACATGCGACTTTGCATATTCGTAGTGGAAACGTACTTTGCGGAGGATGTGTGTCGGACTCTGACCTGAAGGGGCTTACACTGGACCAGATTATATCCGGCAACAGCGCCACCTTATGGCAGCAATTTTTTCTACGTTGCGCCACTAACTAGAGGGGAGGAGCCCCTGCGAACACATCGGGCCCCAGAGCTGTGAGGGACCCCACTACTAACCTTCCCTTCCTCCCATACAGGGGACTATACTTCAGATCAGGTGTTTTGTGGCTACACTTGTTATGGGTGTGAAGATTAGAGTTGGGCCGAACCTCCGATTTTAGGTTCGCGAACCGGGTTCGCGAACTTCCGTGGAAGGTTCGGTTCAGTTCGCGAACCGCAATAGACTTCAATGGGAATGCGAACTTTGAAAAAAAAAATAATTATGCTGGCCACAAAAGTGATGGAAAAGATGTTTCAAGGGGTCTAACACCTGGAGGGGGGCATGGCGGAGTGGGATACATGCCAAAAGTCCCGGGGGGAAATCTGGATTTGACGCAAAGCAGCGTTTTAAGGGCAAAAATCACATTGAATGCTAAATGACAGGCCTAAAGTGCTTTCAAACATCTTGCATGTGTTTACATCAATCAGGTAGTGTAATTAAGGCACTGCTTCACACTGACACACCAAACTCACCGTGTAACGCACCGCAAACAGCTGTTTGTACTAGTGACGGCCGTGCTGGACTGGTGCGCACCATGGCGAGAGTGCATGTTTTGGTGGCTTTACAGCCCATATGGTCGCCTGGCTGATGTAGCTGAATGACAGAACAGTGACTGTCCAGCTGATCAAATTTGGTCTGACCACAATGAAGCAACGACCTTATTATCTTTTGTGTGCCCCCCGAGACACTCATCTATGCGCCGGTCATTGCTTCATTGTGATACGCAAGCCCCTTCACCACGGCAAGGTAATGATCACGAAGGGGAATGGGCGCATGTAGATGCCTTTTCTTTTGTTGTTGCAGCTGCCCGCAGTGCAGCCAGAAAAATTAGGCAGTCATGTACACGCACCAGAAAAATTATTACAGCGGCCGCTGCTAGCAGCGGCCTAAAAAATTCAGCAATCCGCCTGGAGTCCCGGACCCTGTTGGTGGTGGCGGAGAAGGTAGTCAAGCGGCCTGCAGGCAGACATGCTGTGTGGAGGGACTGGGAGCGACTTAGTCTTCTTGGGGCAGGCCAGGCAGCCAGTCACACGGCGTGCAGGCAGAGATGCTGTGTGTGCGGGGACTGACTTAGTCTTGGGGCGGGCAGCAGCCCTCCGGGATCCATGCCTCATTCATTTTGATAAAGGTGAGGTACTTAACACTTTTGTGACTTAGGCGACTTCTCTTCTCTGTGACAATGCCTCCAGCTGCGCTGAAGGTCCTTTCTGACAGGACGCTTGCGGCAGGGCAGGAGAGAAGTTGGATGGCAAATTGGGACAGCTCTGGCCACAGGTCAAGCCTGCGCACCCAGTAGTTCAAGGGTTCCTCATCGCTGTTCACAGCAGTGTCTACATCCACACTTAAGGCCAGGTAGTCGGCTACCTGCCGTTCCAGGCGTTGGTGGAGGGTGGATCCGGAAGGGCTACGGCGAGGCGTTGGACTAAAGAACGTCCGCATGTCCGACATCACCATGAGATCGCTGGAGCGTCCTGTCTTTGACTGCGTGGACACGGGAGGAGGATTAGTGGCAGTGGTACCTTGCTGGCGTTGTGCTGTCACATCACCCTTAAAGGCATTGTAAAGCATAGTTGACAGCTGGTTCTGCATGTGCTGCATCCTTTCCACCTTACCTCTTGCTCTTCCTCAGTGACGTCAGGTAAGTCAACCTCCTCCCCCCAGCCGCGAACAATACCACGGGAAGGTTGAGCAGCACAAGCCCCCTGCGACGCCTGCTGCGGTTGTTCTCCTGCCGCTGTCCCCTCCTCCTCCTCCTCCCCCAAAGAAACACCTTGCTCATCATCCTCTGAATCTGACTCGTCTTCTGCACACGACTTCTCTTCTTCCTCCTCCTCCCCCCTCTGTGCTGCCGCAGGTGTTGAGGAAACAGCTGGATCTGATGAAAATTGGTCCCATGCCTGTTCCTGCCGTAACGGTTCCTGGTCACGCTCATTCACAGCTTCATCCGCCACTCTACGCACAGCACGCTCCAAGAAGTAAGCGTAGGGAATTAAGTCGCTGATGGTGCCCTCACTGCGGCTCACCAGGTTGGTCACCTCCTCAAACGGCCGCATGAGCCTGCATGCATTTTTCAGCAGTGTCCAGTTGTCGGGCCAGAACATCCCCATCTTCCCAGACTGTTTCGTTCTACTGTAGTTGTAGAGGTACTGGGTGACGGCTTTCTTCTGTTCTAGCAGGCGGGAGAACATGAGCAGGGTCGAGTTCCAGCGAGTCGGGCTATCGCAAATGAGGCGTCTCACCGGCATGTTGTTTTTGCGCTGAATTTCCGCAAAGCGTGCCATGGCTGTGTAAGACCGCCTCAAATGCCCACAGAACTTCCTGGCCTGCTTCAGGACATCCGCTAAGCCAGGGTACTTTGCCACAAATCTTTGAACCACTAGATTCATGACATGTGCCATGCAGGCAGAGCCGGGACAAGGTCCTCCAGCACCCAAGGCTGAGACACCAAAGTGCGCCCCTCCATCCCTCCCACCCCAACCATCACACACTGATTGCTATTAGACTAAGAGGGCCACAGGGCCCCCAATCCTCCCCAACACCTTAATATCTAGTTATCTGGCTTGCAGTCACTGCTATGTATCCCCTTTTCTTATTTCTTTCTGCTTAAAACACAATTAGGAATGACAGCTGAATGAATTGTGCGCCCCCTCCTACACTGCGCCCTGAGGCTGCAGCCTCTCCAGCCTATGCCTCGGCCCGGCCCTGCATGCAGGGTATGTGTGTCAGCTTCCCCATATGCAAAGCGGCAAGCAGATTGCTGCCGTTGTCGCACACCACGTTGCCTATCTCCAGGTGGTGCGGGGTCAGCCACTCATCCACCTGTTTCTTAAGAGCAGCCAGGAGAGCTGCTCCAGTGTGACTCTCCGCTTTGAGACAAGACATGTCTAAGATGGCGTGACACCGTCTTACCTGGCATGCAGCATAGGCCCTGCGGAGCTGGGGCTGTGTAGCTGGAGAGGAGAACTGCCACTCAGCCAAGGAGGAGGAGGACAGCGAAGAGCATGTAGCAGGAGGAGAGGAGGTGGCAGGAGGCCTGCCTGCAAGCCGTGGAGGTGTCACAATTTGGTCCGCTGCGCCCTGCTTGCCATCGTTCACCACCAGGTTCACCCAATGGGCTGTGTACGTAATGTAGCGGCCCTGCCCGTGCTTGGCAGACCAGGCATCCGTGGTCAGGTGTACCCTTGACCCAACGCTCTTCGCAAGAGATGACACCACTTGCCTCTCAACTTCACGGTGCAGTTGGGGTATGGCCTTTCTCGAAAAATAAGTGCGGCCTGGCATCTTCCACTGCGGTGTTCCGATGGCCACAAATTTACGGAAGGCCTCAGAGTCCACCAGCCGGTATGGTAACAGCTGGCGAGCTAACAGTTCCGCCACGCCAGCTGTCAGACGCCGGGCAAGGGGGTGACTGGCCGAAATTGGCTTCTTCCGCTCAAACATTTCCTTCACGGACACCTGACTGCTGCTGTGGGCAGAGGAGCAGGAACCGCTCAAGGGCAGAGGCGGAGTGGAGGAGGGTGCCTGTGAAGGTGGAAGGGAGAAAGCGGCAGAAGCAGATAATGCACCTGATGGAGGAGAAAGAGGAGAAGGAGGGTGGCTTTGCTTTTGTGTGCTGCTGCTGCTTTTGCTCAGGTGGCCATCCCATTGCTGTTTGTGCCTTTTCTCCAGGTGCCTTCGTAAGGCACTTGTCCCTACGTGAGTGTTGGCCTTTCCACGGCTCAATTTTTGTTGGCAGAGCGAACAGATGGCTTTGGTCCGATCTGAGGCACACACATTAAAAAATTTCCACACCGCTGAGCCACCCTGGGATGTGGGCACTATTGGGACCTCAGCAGCTGATGCTGAAGGGCAAGTTGGCTGGCTGTACAAAGGTGGCGATACATGGTGCCGGACTCTGCCACCAGCTGTTTCTGACGAAGAGCTGCCCCAGCTTCTTTCAGCAACTTCTCTCCTCCTACTACTCTCTGACTCTCCCTCTGAACTGTCTCCCTCTTCATCTCCTCTATTGGGAACATACAGAGGATCCCTATCATCGTCATCATCGTAATCATCCTGCCCAGCTTCGCTTGAAAAATCCAAACATGCACCATCAGTAGGTCCTTCATCCTCCTTACACGTTACATCCATAGTGTTGCCGCGTAACGCAGACATATGAGCTGGTGAAAATTCATCTGGCTGTAACAACAATGGCTGTGCATCAGTGATTTCACCACTAAATAATTCTTGCGAAGTGTCAAATGCAGCGGAAGTGGTGCTAGTAGTAGCGCTGGTGGCTGAGCAAGATGAGGTGTTCTGTGTCGCTAAATACTCAACCACGTCCTGACAATCTTGGGAGGTGATGGGACGTGCCTTCTTCCGAGCACTGTACTGTGGGCCAGGTCCACACGAAATTACATTTACACGACCTCGCGCAGACCTGCCGGGTGGCCTTCCTCTGGCTCTGGCACTACCTCTTCCTCTACCTGTTTTGTCCATATCGGGTATGCACGGAGTGGTATATCACACTGCGTGCACTCACGTAGGTAGGTGGGTTCACTTAACTGCACAGGTATGCGCACTGATGCGGTGGGTTCACTGAACAGAACAGGTATGCAGTGGCAGGTTCAATGAACAGTACAGGTATACAGTGGCGGGTTCACTGAACACAACAGGTGTGCAGTGGCGGGTTCACTGAACAGGTATACAGTGGCGGGTTCACTGAACAGAACAGGTATACAGTGGCGGGTTCACTGAACAGTACAGGTATACAGTGGCGGGTTCACTGAACAGGTATGCAGTGGCGGGTTCACTAAACAGGTATACAGTGGCGGGTCCACTGAACAGAACAGGTATGCAGTGGCGGGTTCACTGAACACAACAGGTATGCAGTGGTCGGTTCACTGAACAGGTATGCAGTGGTGGGTTCACAGAACAGGTATGCAGTGGCGGGTTCACTGAACAGTACAGGTATACAGTGGCAGGTTCACTGAACAGAACAGGTATGCAGTGGCGGGTTCACTGAACAGTACAGGTATACAGTGGCGTGTTCACTGAACAGGTATGCAGTGGCGGGTTCACTGAACAGTACAGGTATACAGTGGCGGGTCCACTGAACAGAACAGGTATGCAGTGGCGGGTTCACTGAACACAACAGGTATGCAGTGGTGGGTTCACTGAACAGGTATGCAGTGGTGGGTTCACATAACAGGTATGCAGTGGCGGGTTCACTGAACAGTACAGGTATACAGTGGCGGGTTCACTGAACAGTACAGGTATACAGTGGCGGGTCCACTGAACAGGTATGCAGTGGCGGGTTCACTGAACAGTACAGGTATACAGTGGCGGGTTCACTGAACACAACAGGTATGCAGTGGCGGGTTCACTGAACAGGTATGCAGTGGCGGGTTCACTAAACAGGTATACAGTGGCGGGTCCACTGAACAGAACAGGTATGCAGTGGCGGGTTCACTGAACACAACAGCTATGCAGTGGTAGGTTCACTGAACAGGTATGCAGTGGTGGGTTCACTGAACAGGTATGCAGTGGCGGGTTCACTGAACAGTACAGGTATACAGTGGCAGGTTCACTGAACAGAACAGGTATGCAGTGGCGGGTTCACTGAACAGTACAGGTATACAGTGGCGGGTTCACTGAACACAACAGGTATGCAGTGGCGGGTTCACTGAACAGGTATACAGTGGCGGGTTCACTGAACAGAACAGGTATACAGTGGCAGGTTCACAGAACAGATATGCAGTGGCAGGTACACTGAACACAACAGGTATGCAGTGGCGGGTTCACTAAACAGGTATACAGTGGCGGGTCCACTGAACAGAACAGGTATGCAGTGGCGGGTTCACTGAACAGGTATGCAGTGGTGGGTTCACAGAACAGGTATGCAGTGGTGGGTTCACAGAACAGGTATGCAGTGGTGGGTTCACAGAACAGGTATGCAGTGGTGGGTTCACAGCACAGGTATGCAGTGGTGGGTACACTGAACAGGTATGCAGTGGTGGGTTCACAGAACAGGTATGCAGTGGTGGGTTCACAGAACAGGTATGCAGTGGTGGGTTCACAGTACAGGTATGCAGTGGTGGGTTCACAGAACAGGTATGCAGTGGTGGGTTCACAGCACAGGTATGCAGTGGTGGGTTCACTGAACAGGTATGCAGTGGTGGGTTCACAGAACAGGTATGCAGTGGTGGGTTCAATGAACAGGTATACAGTGGCGGGTCCACTGAACAGAACAGGTATGCAGTGGTGGGTTCACAGCACAGGTATGCAGTGGTGGGTTCACAGCACAGGTATGCAGTGGTGGGTTCACAGCACAGGTATGCAGCCAGACAGGAACAAGTTAAGCCTAACTAATCTTTCCCTGAGAGACAGTCTGCAGCAGCTCGCCCTACTCTGACTAATGCAGGCACACGAGTGGCCGTAATGGCCGCCGCTGCCTGCCTTATATAAGGGGGGGTGGGGCTCCAGGGGCTAGTGTAGCCTAATTGGCTACACTGGGCCTGCTGACTGTGATGTAGAGGGTCAAAGTTGACCCTCAAGGTGCATTATGGGGCGAACCGAACTTCCGCAAAGGTTCGCCAGCGGGACGCGAACGCGAACCACCGAAGTTCGCGTGGAACCGTTTGCTGGCGAACCGTTCGGCCCATCTCTAGTGAAGATCCTCATGGCACACTTGTTTTATCACCCTCGTGAGATGGGCCCCCAGGCAGTGAAGGGCCCCAAGGGGACGGGTGTGAGCATTGGTTCAACGTTTCGCTGGGGGGCTCATTGAATTGTAGTTACCCCACTGGTTGGGACTTTGCATTCCTTCATTGCAATGAACACAACAAAATGGACAACTGGAATATGTCTAGCCAGATCCTGTGACTAACACAGGAACCGATGACACGTCCGTTCCTCCATGGTGGTCTGTTCCCTGAGATGGAGTGATTTTAGCTGTAGTGTGAACCAGAGCCGGGACAAGGTCTTCCAGCACCCAAGGCTGTGACACCAAAGTGCGCCCCTCCATCCCTCCCACCCCAGCCGTCACACACACGTATTGCTATTAGACTAAGAGGTGCCCCAGGGCCCCCCACACCTTAATCTCTAGTTATCTGGCTTGCAGTCACTGCCATGTATCCCCTTTTATTATTTATCTCTGCTTCAAACACAACAGGGGAATGATAGCTGAGTGAGTTGTGCGCCCCCTCCTACACTGCACCCTGAGGCTGGAGCCTCTCTCGCCTCTGTCTCGGCCCTGCACCACCTCCTACACTGCACCCTGAGGCTGGAGCCTCTCTCGCCTCTGCCATGTGCCCCCTCCTACACTGCGCCCTGAGGCTGGAGCCTCTCTCGCCTCTGTCTCGGCCCTGCACCACCTCCTACACTCCACCCTAAGGCTGGAGCCTCTCTCGCCTCGGCCCTGCCCTGTGCCCCCTCCTACACTGCGCCCTGAGGCTGGAGCCTCTCTCGCCTCTGCCCCGAATTAGGGGGATGTATATCATGCTCCCTCAGCCTCTGCGCCACAAAAACAACCTGCTGAAAATAGCACCAACCCCATCCCCCCATGCACCAGAAGCAACTTACCGATCCTCCAGGCATTGTCTTTTACACCGCCTGTATTCGCCCCCTCCTACACTGCGCCCTGAGGCTGGAGCCTCCCTCGCCTCTGCCTCGGGCCGGCCCTGGTGTGAACCCAGCCTTATCCTTCCCCCCCCCTCCCCCCCAATAAAACCAGCAGCGGGTTGTAGCTGTGAGGGCTTGTTCACACTACAAGAGCTTCTCTAAGTGCTCTCTGATTTTAAAAGCTCTTGCTAATGTTATCCTATGTGTGTGTTCACACTGGAGCGATGTGATTTTGTAAAAATCCCCCATAGCATTACAAAATCACTAGTGTTTAAAAAGCTCTTGTAGTGTGAACAAGCCCTAAGAGCGGTTTCCCTTTTTTTAAAAATCGCTGGCGATTTAAAAAAAATCACCTTTAAGCGCTAGTGTGATGTTTGAGTGTTCTCACATGAGCGATGAGCTTTCTATCCAATTGCAAACGCACCTCCTGCACAATTTTCAGAGCATTTGCGATTCAATAGAAAATATAGGGAAATCACTAAGTGCTTAAATAAAGCGCTTTGAAAAGCGATTTCCCGAGCACTTTCAATTAATAAATACATTGTATTTATTCATTTCCGGGGGCAAATAGTTCACTTTCTGACTATCAGGAAGTGAAATAAAACATTGCTACACAAAAGTGCTTAGAACAGCTCTTTCAAAATCGCTGTATAAATTACTCAGCGCTTCCGATTTGTATAAATTACTCAGCGCTTCCGATAGCGCTGCCGATTTATAATGTGAACAAGGCCTCAAGGATTAGTCAAGGTCACACAGGGCCGTTTCTTCGGCAGTGCGGACCGGGTGACCACCCTGGGCGCAGACCGGGTAGTAGAAGAAGGGGGCGCAGACCGGCAAGTAGAAGAAGGGGGGCGCAGACAGAAGGATATAACCACTAGGGAGCTGGTGACGCCTGGTGCAGCCAAATGGAAGAAGAAAGAAGATTACCAGCGCGATCACCTTCTGCATAGGGAAGGAGGGCGGGAGGCAGTAGAGGAGGGGAGTGAGCCGCCTCTCCCACATCAGG
Organism: Hyperolius riggenbachi; assembly: GCF_040937935.1. Classification (NCBI taxonomy): domain Eukaryota; kingdom Metazoa; phylum Chordata; class Amphibia; order Anura; family Hyperoliidae; genus Hyperolius; species Hyperolius riggenbachi. Next base: position 505,670,914 of record NC_090648.1, read on the forward strand.
CGCCTGTAGGCAGGTGCCTACAGTGCCTTATGGTAAATCCAGCCCTGTTGACTCCTCCTCGGCTGCCTGCGTCAGACATCAAGTCATCATCATCACGTCACCACCGTGTGATGACACCTGATGTCCTGTAGCGGTACTGCAGGCTGTCAGTGCGCGGTGCCCATGGAGGAGTTGGCTTTATGGGCTCTCTTCTCCTGGTCCCTGCTTCCTCCTGGATGAGCGGCTGGTCACCGGTAAGTAGGCAGATCTACTTGTGACCTGTGGCTGGGTGACTGTCCCTAAAGAGTAAGGGTTCGCAAATCCATGGGGGCGGGGGGAAGGGGGCACAATTTTTACACCCTCGCCCTGGGTGCGATTTAGCCTAGAAACTGCCCTGAGGTCACAGCCGTTTGGCCGCAGGTGGGTTTTCCTAGCTCTCCCACCAGACCGGTCCCTCATGTCCTGTCTTATGCCGGTACCATCGTCTCTAGACACAAGATATCCTGCATCTACGACAACTTGTACATGGCCCTTTGATGAGCAGCTGGAGCGCCTCTGCAGCCGAGCAGAGAAGGAGATAATTGGTGTTTTTCCTCAGCAGAATGACTACATACATTCATTTATGCCTCGGATCTAATGAATAAAAAGCACATCTGAAAGGTTGTAAATGAGAGAGCTGCAGATGGCGGGAGAGCATTTGGAGCCGGTCTCTGTACACAGAACTGCGATGGGAGGATGATGGTTCTTCCTAATGAGAGGCCTCCTCCTTCCCGTCTCTGGACTATCTTGGACCGCTGACTTGTGCTCTGGTCCTTCGGAAGAGACAGCCAGACGCCAAACTGCTTCTGAATAAAAATAAATAAACTCTGCAGCAACAACTTCCTTTCCACTTTTTCATGTGTATAGCTTAAAGAGAACCCGAGGTGGGTTTTAAAAATCCTAATTGCACACATAGGCTGGGTCTACATACTGTATAATGCCAGCCTCTGTTGCTATATCGTTCTCCCCCAGATCCCCCCCCCCCCCTTGCGCTCTGCTTGCCCACATAAATCAAAAATCCCCATGCTAGCGACACGCAGCGTGTCGCTAGCCGGCTGTTTACATTGCCACTGTCACTCTCTGCCGCTCCCCCGCCTCCTCTATGTCACCGCTTCCCGCCTGCGTCCTTTCCCTCCAATCAGCGGGGAGGGATCCTCCCCGACAAGCTTGACAAGCGGGGATATATTTACCTCTCTGCGATCCTGCGCAAGCGCACAAGGAGCTCTTTGTTTAGGTAAGGTGGGATCAGCCAAACCAGATCGTATCCGCTCTACTGCGCAGGCGCAAAAGGACTTGCGCCTGCGCAGTAAAGCAGAATGATCGGGTTCGGCTATTTCTGCCTTAACCCGAACGGAGAAGACACTAGTGCGTCTGCACAGGATTGCGGTAGGTAAATATTTGCCTCGCCGTGGCTCGGGGGGCTGCAGCGCTGGATTTCGGAGACACCAGAGGACAGGGGAAGCCTCGTTAGGATCCAGAGGCTTCTCCCTCCCGAGGTGAGTATCCCCTAGAGGGTTTTTTTTACATTACAGATTCTCTTTAAACCCTGCGTTTGTACAATGTCTGATTCGGTTGACATACTAATATAGAAATAGGCGCCATTACAAAGGCAGGTATTTTGGGTGCTGCACCTGCTAATTTGGGCGCCACCGTAGACAGCAATACTAAGGGCTAGTTTTATTAGTAGCTAGGGGGAGGCTTGCCGCTGATACCACTCTGAGGGCTTGTTCACACTAGAGGCGCTTTTTCATTTTTTCAAGCGCTGGCGATTTTTCAAAATTGCCCTGGAAACGCTTACACCATGCTTTCCTATGCGCTAGTTCATATTGGGGCGTTCCGTTTGCTTTCAGATCTGAAAAGCGCTGCATGGACCATTTTTGGGGCGATTCTGCTTCAATGGAAGGTATAGGAAAAACGCAAAACGCTTATAAAATCGTTTTGTGCAGCGATTGCGTTCGTGTTTTTAAGAATAAATACATTGTATTTATTGTTTTCCGGATCAAAGAGTTCACTTCCTGACTTGCGTCAGGGAGTGAATGAAAAAAAAAACGCTCTGGAAAAACGCTTGGAAAAGTGCTTTTAACAAAAAAACGCACCGCCCACCCAAGTGCCGGAAATCGCAAAAAAAAAAAAAAAAATCACGTAAAAAAAGCCTAACGTGAACGTGATCAGAACGCAATGTGAACAAAGCCTGATGGCTGAAACTGAGGAAGAATTGAAAAGCATAGTCATGAATGTCAAACAAGGAAGTGCCAAAGCTGGTCTACTGCTTAACATCAAGAATGCTAAAGTCATGTCATCTGATCCAATGAACAATCTACAATTCTCAGCTGCATTCTCTGTAGTAATTCTAGGGTCAGCTGGATATTGTACTGGTAAGGCTATTGTCTTTGATGTAGTGTTTGTAAAGGGTTTGAATCCTTGCACAAGCCAGTACATAAGGAGTCATTGGACAAGGCTCCTTAATGATCCTGGTTGCCCGTGGAGTGCGCCTTAAAGAGAAACTCCGACCAAGAATTGAACTTTATCCCAATCAGTAGCTGATACCCACTTTTACATGAGAAAAATAATGATTTTCACAAACAGACCATCAGGGGGCGCTGTATGACTGATTTTTTGCTGAAACCCCTCCCACAAGAGGCTCTGGTACCGTACGGTACTCTGGGCAAACTGCCACAATGTAACAATGTTCAGACAGGAAATAGCTGCTTACAGCTGTCTGTTAAAGCCAGACCAGATAGAAACAGCTACATAATTTGCCCACAGTAACAATGTCACCATGTAATACATGTCAGAATGTGAATCTGGGAGAGGAAAGATTTTACAATGAGCAAACACTGACTAAATCATGTATACATAATTATGGTAAAAATGAAGCACTTTTTTTATTACATTATTTTCACTGGAGTTCCTCTTTAAGTGGCTGCAGCTCTGACGTTTTGAGGCCGCCAGGAGAAATGCACAATATAAATGTCCTGAGCTTGTCTACAAATAGACGGAAAAAAAGTTGCAACAGATTTCATCTTCCTGGACTATAAATAAGGGTACAAATATTGATGCTTTTGAATTGTGAGTGGGGAGAAAGCTACTGAGAGTTCCCGGGACTGCCAGAAGATCTAACCAGTCAATACTTAGAGGCGCTTAAAGTGGATCCGAGGTGAACTTTTACTCATTGCATAATTGTGTTCCTTTCCTATCATTTATAGGGCATTCCTCAAGCCAAATACTTTTTTGTTTTTGTTTTAATACTCTAATTCCCTATAAACTAAATAAACCACGCCCACAGGTTTTCAGAGAGCCTTAGCAGTAGCAAGGGCTCATTGGAGCTCAGTCTGGGCAGGAGAAGGAGGAAGTGTTACTATCCATTGATTTCAGAGGAAGAGGGGAGGAGGAAGGAGGGGGATCAGGTTTTTTCACAGGCTTAGTGATCAAGATACAGAAAAAAAAAACACACACGATTGGTTCGGCAAGATGGCCAGGGGCCCCGGACCTCTCTCACTGGCCGGGGCCCCAAGGCCAATGCGCGATACCTGGAGGGGAGTGCAGGTGGGCCTGGACCTCTCACACCCAGGCTCTGGACCTCTCACATCCAGAAAACCCACCAACACTGCCTCCATACTGAATGCTAAATTCGACACACACAAGCAATAGAACACAGCAATACATGCATGCAGCTACATTTGAGTCGTCAGCAGGTGCTCGTCAGCCAATCAGGATGCACTGTCATACACCCTTTACCTGCCATACCACATCTAGCAGCCATTAGCATTCAGGTGGGAGGCTTCAGTTGGACGCAAATCGCAAGATTGCGACGCTAGCAGGACCGCCCCGTGCAGGCATCCCTCCCACAGGGGTCCCTCCCTAACCGCTCACCTGTCCGCCATGTCCTAGAGCTGAAAAAAAAAAAAAGCTCTAGGACATGGCGGACAGGTGAGCGGTTAGGGAGGGACCCCTGTGGGAGGGATGCCTGCACGGGTCGGTCCTGCTAGCGACGCAATCTTGCGATTTGCGTCCAACTGAAGCCTCCCACCTGAATGCTAATGGCTGCTAGATGTGGTATGGCAGGTAAAGGGTGTATGACAGTGCATCCTGATTGGCTGACGAGCACCTGCTGACGACTCAAATGTAGCTGCATGCATGTATTGCTGTGTTCTATTGCTTGTGTGTGTTGATCAAGATACAGACAAGCCTGCCTCTGTGTAATGTTTACAAACAACATGGCTGCTCTCATTGTATCACAGGAAGAAATAATCATATTCTATTAAAGCAAACAACATGGCTGCTCTCATTGTATCACAGGAAGAAATAATCATATTCTATTAAAGCTGTATGCAGCCAGATTTGCTGTGTAAACTATCTAAACTTTAGATAAGATATATAGACAAGTTACTTGTCGTCTCGGATCCGCTTTAAGCCTGGAAAAAAAAATCAGTTTTACTCACCTGAGGCTTCTACCAGCCCCCTGCAGCAGTCCTGTGCCCTCGCAGTCACTCACGGATCCTCCTGTCCCCCGCCGCCAGCTACTTTAGTTTCGCCGACAGGCTCAACACGCCTGGTCACGCGTAGTCTTCTTCGCGTTTGCAATAGTGGTATTGTGGACAGGAACGCGAAGAAGGAGACGCGTGGCCAGGCCTGCGCAGGCGCAGTGAGCCCGTTGGCTGAAAATGAAACTAGCTGGCGGCGGGGGACAGGAGGATCCGAGGGTGACTGCGAGGGCACAGGACTGCTGCAGGGGGCTGGTAGAAGACCCAGGTGAGTAAAACTGATTTTTTTTTCCCAGGCTCTAGGATCCCTTTAAAGGCAGTGTTTACCATTTTAAAAATAAAAAAGTCGGATACTCACCTGAGGAGAGGGAAGGCTCGGTCCTAATGAGCCTTCCCTCTCCTCTCCCGGTGCCCTCAGTGCTGCGCTGGCTCCCCCGTTCGCGTCCGCCGCCGCAGGGACTTCGGAGGTCTTCGGGAGCACTCGGGCTACCGAAGACGGGCCTCTCATTACTACGCACACGCGAGTTCGTCATAGAGGGCGCTCGCGCATGCGTAGTATGGAGCGGCCCGTCTTCGGGAGCCCGAGTGCTCCCGAAGGCTTCCGAAAGTTCCTTTCGGCATGCGGAAGTGGCAGTATTTGACCGAACTGGTCGAATACTGCCACGGGGGATCCTGCGCGGGACCGGGCACCGGGAGAGGAGAGGGAAGGCTCATTAGGACCGAGCCTTCCTTCTCCTTAGGTGAGTATCTGACTTTTTTATTTTTAAAATGGTAAACTTTAATGTGTCCCAAGGAAGGAAGGAGAGAGCGCCGGCACTGCTGTCATACACTTTATTCCAAGTTCATTAGGAAGTTAAAAACATGCATTGTCCATACAAAAATTGAAAAAGACACATACCATTGGTGACAGTGGAAGATGCGGTGGGTGCGGAGGGTGCAGAGCCTGACGGCCGTTTCGCGCGTTCAGCGCTTCTACACAGCCTCCGTAGAAGCGCTGAATGCGCGAAACGGCCGTCAGGCTCTGCACCCACCGCATCTTCCACTGTCACCAATGGTATGTGTCTTTTTCAATTTTTGTATGGACAATGCATGTTTTTAACTTCCTAATGAACTTGGAATAAAGTGTATGACAGCAGTGCCGGCGCTTTCTCCTTCCTTCCTTGGGACCATAGATTACTTTGGCCTGAGCATGCTGAAGATGCACAGCATATGACACATACGCCCCAGCATTGGATTGTGCTGCCCCCCCCCCCTCCCCCTCCCTGGATGGTAGATGGTTTCTTGCAGTGCCAGCATCTCCTTTCTCCTCCTTTGCCTCTCAATAAACTTTAATGAGTAAGGCCAGAGTATGGCCCATATGCCATTCGCTTTTTCTCTGTCTTGAGTTTTCTCCTAGGTATTTGTAGAACTTGTCAATAAAATGCTTTTTATACCACCAGCAAGCAAGAAAATACTAAAAAAAAATAAAAAAAATTGCCAGTACTTTTTCACGTACTTTTTGGTACTTTTTCACTTGAAAAGTGCTGAAAAGATATTTTAAAGAGGAGATGAAAATTATCTCCTAGAAGAACATTAAAAAGAGAAAGTGAATTGCATGTGGGCCATAATGAGAAGAAGGCCAGATGACTTGGAGAAATCCTTGATGCTTGGAAAAATTAAGGGCTGTGTAACTATACATACGCCAAAAGAAGATGGGCACAGCAGAGGCTAAGATGGATAGATTACATATGTGACTCTATGAACATGCCTATGCAACGGCCGAAAGAAGCCATGATTGACAGAGATATCCGGCGTGCAAAAGGTCATATGGTTACGAATAGTCGTAGTCAACTAAACAAACGAGGAGGAGAAGGATAAGAGTTAGGAGGAGTGTAACGATCGGTGTCAGCACACAGAGAGAATCTGATTATTGGTGATCTGCAGTATCACCAAGAATACAGATATATACCCGATTATTGATGATCTGCAGAATCACCGATAATCCAAGTATAACTAACCTCTGGACACCTATATAGTGTGAGTGTTTGGTGCAACAGTAATGACTTTGAGTGGGACCACCCGAGGAGCAGGTGGTCTTTGGCAGTATGGGCGATACCGCCTTCTGAGAAGTGCAAAAACCTTCCAGCAGCCTGAAACCTCCAAAGTCCCAGGCTGAAAGTAGGAAGGACCTGTGAGTGAGTGACACCTGAAAGGTGGATGTCACTAGCAGGTCTGGAGACTATCTCTTAAAGAGACACTGAAGCGAAAAAAAATGATGAGATTATGATTTGTATGTGTAGTACAGCTAAGAAAAAAAACATTAAGATCAGATACATCAGTCTAATTGTTTCCAGTGCAGGAAGAGTTTAGAAACTCCAGTTGTTATCTCTATGCAAAAAAGCTATTAAGCTCTCCAACTAACTTAGTCCTGGAGAGGGCTGTTATCTGACTTTTATTATCTCAACTGTTCCTGGACTATTTACTTTTCCTCTGCTAGAGGAGAGGTCATTACTTCACAGACTGCTCTGAAAGACTCATTTTGAATGCTGAGTGTTGTGTAATCTGCACATATTATAGAGTGATGCAATGTTAGAAAAAACACTATATACCTGAAAATAAAAACATGAGAATATTTTCTTTGCTGCTAATCTTCTAGTAATTATTCATAGTACACAACCAATTCATTATATCATATATTTTTTTTTCGCTTCAGTGTCTCTTTAAGGAGAGAGATAGCTCTCAAGGTCGGACAAGCCAGGTCAGCAACACACGGACAGACAAGGTACAGAGACAGAAGGCTGATTCGGTATCCAAAGGCAGGCAGGGTTGGCAACAGATAATCAGATATGCGAAGGTACCGAATCAGAAAGCAGAGGGATATTTAGAAAAGCAATAAGTCATAACAGATATCAAACAATGCCTAGTCTTGGGTGTGAGGTCCGTGGTCTCTACACCCTGGAACTAGTCTGGAGAATAATATGATGGTACACAGTATCCCTAGTCTTGGGTGTGAGGTCCGTGGTCTTGACACCCTGGAACTAGTCTGAAGTATAACAGAATGATAACACAAAGACCCTAATCTTGGGTGTGAGGTCCTTGGTCTCTACACCCTGGAACTAGTCTGAAGTATAACAGAATAATAACACAAAGTCCCTAATCTTGGGTGTGAGGTCCGTGGTCTCGACACCCTGGAACTAGTCTGAAGTATAACACAATGATAACAGAAGTAATCTGGCTCAGTGTGAATTCCCAGGTCCTCCTGGTTCTAACACACTGTAGGATCTGACTAAGGTCTGACTGCTTCCACGTAAGTGTTCGCAACGGCAGACAACCTGACACTGACCAGCAGTAACTATATATAGAGCGGCGCTCTCCGGCGCCACCCATCAGCGATCAACCAATAGTCACTTGCTATGAGGTCAGCTGACCAACCTGGTCAGCTGATCCCTCCTTGGCTGTCATAAAGGTTCTGCCTCTCCGCGCGCCCGTTTTCCTCAATCTGTGTGAACTAACAGACCCAGCCACACCGCTGGACGCGGAATCAGCCGCCTTGCTGTCAGTACACGCGGCGGCTTTTCCGCGTTCTATTACAAGGAGGTAGAAAAAAGACCAAATTTACAATATTGTTTGTTTTCTGAGCTGATTTGGTCTGTACTGTCCATCAATAAACCCGAACATTGGAGTTGTCAGCAAGGCCTACGTAATATCGAGGACAGGTGCGTAAATGAAGGAGGTTTGGGAGGAATGACATTTACAGGAAAGGGTCCCGAATACTCTCTGCTGAAAGAAGGAGTTGATGAAACTTGACCTACAACGGCTTCACAACAACTGTATCTGCTGCAGGATGCGTCTGACAAGACTTTAACCTTCCTGGCGGTAAGCCCGAACTGAGTTCGGGCTATGCCGCCGGAAGGCACCGCTCAGGCCCCGCTGGGCCGATTTGCATAATTTTTTTTTTGCTGCACGCAGCTAGCACTTTGCTAGCTGCGTGCAGTGCCCGATCGCCGCCGCTACCCGCCGATCCGCCGCAATTCCTCTCGCCGCGGCCGCCCCCCCCCCCAGACCCCGTGCGCTGCCTGGCCAATCAGTGCCAGGCAGCGCTATGGGGCAGATCGGAGTCCCCTCTGACGTCACGACGTCGATGACGTCGGTGACGTCATCCCGCCCGTCGCCATGACGACGGGGGAAGCCCTCCAGGAGATCCCGTTCTTTGAACGGGATCTCCGGATCTCCGATCGCCGGCGGCGATCGGAGGGGCTGGGGGGATGCCGCTGAGCAGCGGCTATCATGTAGCGAGACTTTGTCTCGCTACATGAAAAAAAAAAAAAAAAATTTAAAAAAAAAGATTTGCTGCCCCCTGGCGATTTTTTTGCAAACCGCCAGGAGGGTTAAAGGCCTCAATTCACTAAGCTTAACTCCTGTCTTTAATAACTCTTCTGAGCTGTTTTACAGTTATCACCATGGTGATATAATTGTGATAACTGTAAAACAGCTCAGAAGAGTTATTAAAGACAGGAGTTAAGCTTAGTGAATTGAGGCCAATTTGACCAAATTTAAAAAATGGAATGCTAAAAAGAACCCATCCAACGGCCTTGTGCAACTGCAGACAAACGCCACGCGGCTGACAGCAGTTAACGGAGTTCTGTTTCAAAATGCTAACTGCACCACTTCATACAATGCATCCGGAATTTACGGTAATCACAGTGCATCACTTTTTCCACATTTTGTGTTACATGTTACAGCCTTGCTCCAAAATGGATTACCGTATATACTCGGATACAAGTCGACCCGACCCCATGTATAAGTCGACCCCCAAAATTTGACCCTCACAAGGTGGATTTTTTCAATTATTCAAGTATAAGTCTATATGTAAGCCAGCCAGGTATTTGCCCCCAGTATAGGTTGCCAGTATTGTTACCCCCAGTATAGGCTAGGCAGGTAGGTGCATCCAGTGTAGGTAGCAAGGTATAGTTGCCCCCAGTATAGGTAGGTAGCCAGTATAGTTGCTCCCTGCATAGGCAAATAGCCAGTATAGTTGCCCCCAGCATAGGTAAGCAGCCAGGTATAGTTGCCCCAGTATAGGAAGGTAGCCAGTATAGTTGCCCCTAGCATAGGTAGGTAGCCAGTATAGTTGCCCCAGCATTGGTAGGCAGCCAAGTATAGTTGCCCCAGTATAGTTTGGTAGCCATTACAGTTGCCCCCAGTATAGTTTTATTGTAGCCAGTATAGTTGCCCCCAGTATAGTTTGGTAGCCATTACAGTTGCCCCCAGTATAGTTTTATTGTAGCCAGTATAGTTGCCCCCAGTACATTTTGGTAGCCAGTACAGTTGCCCCCATGTATAGGCTGCAGCGGTGGGGAGAGCGGGCATGGAGGCAAACATCTCACCTTCTATCTTCCATCTACTTCCTCTCCCAGGAATCCCATGCGTTGATACCAGCGTCTCCTGTGATGACATCATCATAGGAGACGCTGGTTTCAACACAAGGGATGTGTGGTAACGGAAGTAGATGGAAGATAGAAACTGTGGGGATCCCAGAAGGTGAGATGTTTGCCTCCATGCCCGCTCTCCCCGCTGCTGCAGCAGTCTGGTACCATCCACCGCTGGGCGCAGTCTCCTCTCTTCTCCTCCACTCGCGCTGTAACTTCTGCTCCCGAAGTCATGTGACATTGGGAGCCGGACCTTCTCTGAAGGGGGTAGACCGCGCGAGTGTGGGAGAAGAGAGGAAAAGAGAGGACACTGCGCCCAGCGATGGATGGTAAGTAACCCCTCCACACACACACCCCACATCCATAACCCACACCCTCACCCCACACAGGCTGTAAGTCACAAAATTTGGGACTATGCGACTATAAGTCGACCCCCCCACTTTTGTACTTTGAGTCAGTCCTAAATTTTGCGACTTATAGCCAAGTATATACGGTACATTCATTTTTCCCCCTTAGAATTGTACACACAACATCCCACAGTGACAATGAAATTAAATTAATATTATTAAAAATAAAAAAAATTGAGGAAAAGCACATGTACGTAAGTATTCACAGCCTTTGCCATGAAGCTCAAAATTGAGCTCAGGTGCATCTTGTTTCCCCTGATCATCCTTGAGATGTTTTTGCATCTTAATTGGAGTCCACCTGTGGTAAATTCAGTTGATTGGGTAAGATTTGGAAAGGCACACACCTGTCTATATAAGTTCCCACAGTTGACAGTAGTGATGGTCAAGTAGATGCAAATAACTTCGAGTTGATGCAAATTTATGCACACATTTATGTTCATTGAAAATGAACCAATCGAATTTTACCTCAGCAGGATTTGATTGGTTCAGTTTCAAGCTGTATACATTTGCACCAACTCGAAGTTATTTGCATCTACTTGACTATAACTAGTTGACAGTTCATGTCAGAGCACAAACCAAGCATGAAATCAAAGGAATTGCCTGTAGACCTCCGAGACAGGATTGTCTTGAGGCACAAACCTGGGAAGGTTACAGAAACATTTCTGCTGCTTTTAAAGCAGTAGGATTAGCGATACTATGCCAGGGAAAAAACACATATATAAGTAGATAAATACTTCATCTACTTACATAACACATGTATTATACTGTCCATGTTTTGATTTCAGTGAATTTTATATAGTAAATGAAGAGAATTCTGTTCCCGGTGGGAACCATGTCTTTTGCCCACAGTTTAGGACCAATCTTGATGTCATTTCTGCCCTTTACTTTTTTTTCTTTTCTCCTCCAATTCTGAGTCACCTCAGCCTTGCTTGTAAACACAAGTGAGCAGAGAGTAGAGAAACCGAGAGCCCAATATAGTGTAGTATGTTAAGCATAAATGAAGTAAAGGTTATCGTGAGAAAATTATACTCACAAACATGGGTTACCACACAGGCAACCACTGTATAGGCAGGTGAGGAGATTAGACCTGTCCTCACTCAGGGATAAGAAGTCGCTCTCTGTAGATGCGAAAGGGGGTAGATCACCCCTCCACCAGGGGTGGACACGGTATAGCAGTAGGAGAACAGAGGCGCCAGCAGGATAAAAGTGGATAAAAACTTTAAAATTTGCTGGGAGGAAGTGGTGGACTTACCTCCATAAAGCAGTCTGACTGAGGCGCTACACCTGCTATTGCTGAAATTCTGTCTTGTCCCCATTTTTATTGCCTGATGAAGCGGGCTGGGCCTGCGAAACGCGTTGCACTGTTTTGGGGTACTAATTAATAAATGTGACTACTATTCAGACAGTCTTTCGTGTCTGCTTTATGGAGGTAAGTCCACCACTTCCTCCCAGCAAATTTTAAAGTTTTTATCCACTTTTATCCTGCTGGCGCCTCTGTTCTCCTACTGCTACAAGTGAGCAGAGGATGGTGTTTCAGATAAGCAGCTAGGCAGGGAAATAAATGGAAGAGGAGGAATATATTATAGATAAAAAGAACCCCCAGCATGCAACTGTTTGGCACTGACTACTAGAGGGCCAGTGCTCCTTAAGTATGTGATAACTCCAAATCATAACAGCAGAAAAAGTTTTGCAAGCTTTGAATGCAGCATTTGCATCTTTATCACTTAATACACTCAGACCAGTTGCTGTTAAAATTTGATTTTTATGGTGACAATCCCGCTTTAAGGTTCCAATGAGCACAGTGGCCTCCATCATCTGCAAGTGGAAGAAGTTCAAAACCACCAGGACTCTTCCTAGAGCTGGCCGAGTGGCCGGGCATCAAAACTGAATGATGGGGGGAGAAAGGCCTTAGTTAGGGAGGTGACCACTACATTTGCCAAAAACCTCAGGTAAACTTTTTGATGTTGTCATTATGGGATGTTGTGCGTAGAATTGTGAGGGAAAAAAATGAATTTAATCCATTTTGGAATAAGGCTGTAACATAACAAAATGTGGAAAAAGTGGTGCGTAGTAAACACTTTAAAGGGCCGCTGCCGCGAAAAAAATAAATTGTAAAATACATGTAAACACATGCAAATAAGAACCATGCTTCTTCCAGAGTAAAATGAGCCATAAAGGACTTTTCTCCCATGTTGCTGTCACTTACAGTAAGTAGTAGAAATCTGACATTAGCGACAGGTTTTGGGCTAGTCCATCTCTCTATAGGGGATTCTCAGCATGGCCTTTATTCTTTAAGACATTCCCTGAAAAAGATTTATACACTGATGCTGGTCAGCCTCCCTGCTCGCTGTACACTTTTTGGCAGTTGGACGGAGCAACTGTCATTCACTAAGTGCTTTTTAATAAATCCCTGAGAATGCCCCATGAAGAGATGGGCTAGTCCTAAACCTGTCGGTTCTGTCAGATTTCTACTAATTACTGTAGGTAACAGCAACCTAGGAGAAAAGTAGTTTATGGCTCATTTTACTCTGGAAGAAATGTACTTGTTACCTGTATACGCTTTCACATATTTTAAATTTTAAGATTTTCGCGACAGTGGTCCTTTAAGAATTCACTGTAACCACCCACACAAGAAGTAGGCCTTAGTCTGAAGGGTGAGATGGCGCTTTTTATTGAACAAAAGAAAAGAACAGTTTGAAACATTAAGGAGGGTTGTGAGATGCAATTAATTACAGACTGTTCAGGGAATTCTTGTCAAAGGTGTTTCATTACGATTATTCCAGTCCACACCATGAAGGACATGCCATGAAAATTGAATTATTAGCTAGACTTTATTTCAGTTCCCGATTAGCTCTTTTTCCATCTCTTCCTGTAATATCCACAATAGCTGCTGACACGGATGAGGGACCACAGCGGTCCTTGGAATGCATCCTGACGGATCTCTCACTTGAAGAGAGTGGATGGCGCTCTTATCACTAAGTGCCTGCTGCCTGGATCTGGACTTGTTAGACTGGTCCATGCCCCGTCATGGCGTCTCTGATGTCTAATTCCCCATTATGACAGCCCAATTTTCTGCATGCATATTTTAATGGTTGGTTAAGCGTGTAACTGAGGGTGTTGGTGCGCTAATTTACTCAAAGAAGCCTCGCCGGAGGTGGTCATCTGTTATTATTTGGATTTATGTCATATACGGTAAACGGTAAATAACTTTAATTTAATGGCAAAAGATGAGATATGGCTTTAGAGCTGAACTCTTGGCAGCAGTCCAGGCGCACATACGGCGGGTTGTAAAGTTACATTATCGATAGTTTGTGCATTTAAAGTTTATAATTACTTTATTAACTACCTTGAAAGACCATTCAAAATGTGGGTCACATGATCATGTAGTTGTTGCTCCCTGAAATGTTTTTAACATGTAAAGTTGGACAAAAAACAAAGAGTTCCGACAAACTAAGGAGGCCTATTGTGGACCTCTACGGTTGTCTTAAAATGAAAAAATAAGGGCCATATCCTACTCAAAGTGATAAGTACCTTGCAGATGTGAGCTACTTATAACCTTGTCATTGCGCAAGTATTACCGGCAAATCGTATTGCCGGTTTCCTTTGCTTGATGGCCGATCGTTACGGAGCATTACTCAGGCAAAAGCCTGAGCGATGCTCACATATCAGCTGAAAACAGAGCAAGCGCTCACCAACATGGGCTACAACTGAATGACTCATCACCTCATATGCACCGCTTAAATAGCTCAAATGCACACTCAGCAATCAGACAGATGCAAAACATATGCAAAGTTTTGCATGTGTTTTGCATCTGTCTGATTGCTGAGTGTGCATTTGAGCTATTTAAGCGGTGCATATGAGGTGATGAGTCATTCAGTTGTAGCCCATGTTGGTGAGCGCTTGCTCTGTTTTCTGCTGTCTGTATTGAATGTAAGTTACACTCTTTAGCGTAGCTGCTCCCAGGGTAAAGACATTTGCTTTTAACTTAGGTCAGTTTAGTGTTAGGACATCTGCTCTGGAGATTTACCTCAACGTTGGTGCGGATGTCCAGTATATTATATTTTTGCATGCAAAACTATGATGGAAGCTAAAATTTCTCCATAGACCAGTATTGCATTGTTTGGATGCGGGCGTACATTTTAGTCCAGGGGGGGCGGTGTGCGCCACAGCGATTAATCATTCAATTGTACAGTATTGGGTCAGGGATGCGCAGCCTTCTACCTATATTTTGATGCTCACATATCCACGGTGATAAGAAGCTAGGTGTTACGCTGTGGTGCTGTCCTTCAGCGCCACAGCCTCGCTCCCCACACATGCGCACACACCCGCATTAAAAGGAGACCACCAGATTGCATTGGCTCAACACACGAGTTAGCATGTTTAGACTTGCTCTTTGCATACAAGTATAAATGCAAAAAAATTGTGTGGCAACCATGACTCACTCCAACCATAGCAAGTGTGACCACCATGACTCTCTCCAACCATAACAAGTGTGGCCACCATGACTATTTCCAACCATAACAAGTGTGGCCACAATAACTCCCCCAACCATAACAAGTTTGGCCACCATGACTATTTCCAACCATAACAAGTGTGACCACCATGACTCTCTCCAACCATAACAAGTTTGGCCACCATGACTATTTCCAACCATAACAAGTATGGCCATCATGACTTCCTCCAACCATAACAAGTGTGGCCATCATGACCCCCTCTCCACCCATAACAAGTGTTATAACTCTTTCCAACCATAACAAGTGTGACCACCATGACTCATTCCAACCATAACAAGTGTTATGACTCCCATGACTCTCTCCAACCATAACGCCGCTCAAATTCCATTAAATTAAGTCTGAAGCTTCAATAAAAATAAAAAAAACAGATACTTAAGGCGAGGAAAGGCCCTGGGTCCTATAGATAGAGCTTTCCCGTTCTCCTCCCGGTTCCCTAGCAGGCTCCTCCGTTTGAATCTCCCACCACAGGAGACGTTGGCAGTCTTCAGAAGCATTTGGGCTCCCGAAGACTGCACACGCGTGAGAGAGAGAGAGACGCAGGACGGAGCGGCTGGTCTTCGGAAGCCCGAGTGCTTCCGAAGAATGCCAAAGCCAGCCCAACGCGGAAGAGAGCAGTCTGCTAACAGGGGAGTCTCCGGGGGAACGCAGAGACTAGGAGGAGAACGGGGAGGCTCTACACCGACTGCTACACACGGAGGGCCAGTGCACACCAAAAACCGCTAGTGTATCTACTACTAGCGGTCTTTGAAGTGTTTTTTCAGAGCGATTCTAGGCATGTTTGGAACGATTTTCTAAACATGCCTAGCATTTTTTGGAGCGTTTTTTTGGAGCATTATTTATACTTTGTTACAGTACAGCTGTAATTAAACAGCTTCTGCAACAAAAACACCCGGAAATCCGCTCTGATCTAGCGTTTTTCAGAGCGGTTTTCCACTTTCCTATAATTTAACATTGAGCCAGAAAATCTAAAAAATGCTGCAGCCCCCGAGTTTGTGTTTGGGGAAAAAATGAATCGCTCTGTTGTGCACCAGCCCATTCACTTTTATTAGCCAAGCGGTTTTCAACCTGCAAGCGTTTTTTTTTAAAAACGCTCAGAACCGCTCTTGGTGTGCGCCAGCCCAGACCTGAACTTTACATGCTCTCTTTGTAGTAAGGATCTCAAATCAAATCAAATCAAAAATAGCTTTATTGGCATGACCAAGCTTCAATACAGGCATTGCCAAAGCAGGGGGAATGAGGGACATGGGATGGGGTGGGGGTGCAGTGAGTTAGCAGTTTGTAGACATTTGGGGGGGGGGGGGTGCTCCTCTCAGTCTCTGGCATGCTGTGACATAGTGTGCAGCGATTGTCACTGTGGATTTCTCTTCTCCTAGTAGAATGCAGTGTTTTCTCTCATCCTCTAATGTGTGAAAGTCTGGAAATAGCTCAATCAGTTTCTTAAGGAAGGTTTCCCTGGTAGCGGTATATTTGGGGCGGTGCAGCAGGAAGTGATTTTCATCCTCGAGGGTCTTCTGCTCACAGTGTTTGCATCTCACATACTCTCCATGCAACATTTCTCTCCTTGACCATTTTATGCAGAATACTGCAGATGACTGCAGTGCCTCCGGAAATATCTCGGTGTGGCCGCTAGGTGGCACTCTTGTAGTACTCCAGAACTTATGCAGATCAATCACCTTTTATAATGGAAGGGGATAGAGTAATAGACTTCATGCCTTCAGTTCATTTTTTTTTTAAACCCTATTGTGATTAATTATGTTTTTATAGGCAGTGACTATCACTAGCAACAAAAAAAAATGTATTCTTAAACCGGTACTTGCCTAAAATGTATCAGCAGCGGTTTGTCAGAGAGATTTCTCGCGGGGGTAGCGAATACGCCAGGTTATCATAAACCTGTGGGGTGGTAGCAGTATCATCACCAGGCAGGTGGTGTAATAACGTTTAGGACGCCCACGATTTCCGGCGTACTTTTTTTTTTTGCATTTTCTATTCTGAGTTTTTGGATTTTTCGTTTCTGTTTTTTTTTTTTGTGTGCGTTTTTGTATGCGATTTTTTGCAGCCTGTGATTTTTTTGGTGCACACCAATGAAGTTTAATTTACATAAATTTGTATGTGCCATAATTTTCGCAACCCGAAGGCGATTTTTCTGCATTTACATTGACTTGATTTTTTGAGCGTTTAGGGAGGTTTTCAAACCGCTAGCGATTTCCCTAAACACTCAGCTAATGTTAACGGATGGGCCAAATTCCACTGGAACGATTGCGATGACCAAAATCGCAAACGCAGGACATGCAGGATTTTTGAGCGTTGGTGTTTTGCGTTAGCGTTTCTCCAATGTAAAGTATATAAACGCTGGCGTAATTGCTCGTCGAAACCTACACAGAGCGATTTGCTAGCGTTTTTAAATTACTGCACACTGTAAAAAAAAAAAAAGACAATTGAAAGGACCAATCAGAGTTACAATTGCTAATCGCAAAAAACTTACATTTTTTAAAATCGCTACCAAAATCGCCAAAAAAAATCTTGAAATCGCTTACAAAACAGTCATTAAAAACGCTAGCGATTCCGATTAGCAATAGCGCATGTGTAGCATCCATGCAGAGCAACCCTTCTCTTTAAAGTTCAGCTGTCTTGGGCAGGAGCACCCCACTTCCGTGTGTTTTTGCCCATTTTCAGCCATTCTTTTCAATTTGCAGCCTCCTCCTCCATATGCAGCAGCCCTTCTTATATGACCAGCCACCCCCTTGGGCTGCAGCCGCCCAAGGCCGTGGACTTTGTGGCCTCCCCACCAATCCATCCCTGTTGGTTTATATAGTGCAGGTAGTATAAATCCGGCTAATGTACATAAGCCAATGAAGAGGATTTCTGCTGCTTAGCTGATAATTTGTATGTACATCTGTAATCTGTAGATCAGGTCTGATCTCTCTGCCTACCCTTTCCTGTGAGTGCTCCTCCTGCTTCCTGGGTACAGACAGGTATGGATATGTAAAAGCATAATGGTCAGACAGGAGGACAGATTACAGATACACCTGTAAAGGCTTCGCGCAGAAATAGAGAATACTTTTTATGAAGAGCAAATTACAAAAAAAGTTCTGCAGAGCACCAATATATGTTAAAGGTACACTGAAGCGAACTATTTTTGCCAATTTTACCTTATGATTCTCTTCAGTGCTCTTAACACAAGTAATCCGCCGTGTCCCTGCCGCTAAACGAGGGCTGCAGAGCCCCCAAATCCCCGGGGGACAATCTGGCCGGCATTTCCTGGAAGGGGCAGAGCTTTCAGCTTCAGCTCTGCCCTTCCTGACGTCAATCGCGGCGCTTCACCGCCTCTCCCCGCCCCTCTCACTCTTCCTTCACAGAGAGGGGCGGGGAGAGGTGGCGATCCGTGCGGCGATTGACGTCAAGAGGGGCAGAGCTACAGCTGGAAGCTCTGCCCCTCAGCGCAGCAAAATCCACGACCACGGTGGTCGTGGATATTTGCAGAGGGATTTGGGGGCTCTGCAGCCCTCGTTTAGCGGCGGGGACACGACGGATTACTTGTGATAAGAGCACTGAAGCGACTTATAAGGTAAAATTGGCAAAAATAGTTTGCTTCAGTGTCTCTTTAAATTAAGTACAGCACTCAGTGCCAGAGCTTATTTTTCACAGTATGTCTGTAGATGCTTATTAATTGGCTTATGTGGAATTAATCACTTTTAACCACTTCACCCCACAGGCTATTTTACCCTTCCCACCAACAACAATTTTAACCTTTCAGCTCGCCTCTCATTCATATGCCAATAACTTTATCACTGCTTATCACACCTAAATGATCTATATGTGATGGATTCACCTGCGCCAGATGGGCCTCTAATATAAAAGTATGCACACAAACAGGGGCGTAGGAATAGGCCATGCAGCCCCTGTGACCGCGGGGGGGCCCGGCCCCCCCCTGGGGCCCGCTTGGGGCCGTTTTGTGGGTGCTGGAGGGGTGGCAGCATGAGGGGAAAGCCTTGCCCACAGTCGGCGGTGAGAGGGGTAGTTCCCCCCTCTCCCTCACCTCGGGGCTCTCCCCTCTGTGCTCCCCTCCAGCTCTTTAGTGTGTGGGGCTGTGTGCAGCGGGCAGCGAGCGGCGGGCAGATACATACCTGCTTCCGTGCGTTCCATCGACGACTTCTCCCTCTAGCGGCTGACGTCACTTCCCGCTCAGAAAATCAGCAGGGGGGCCCGGTGGGGCCTAGTTACGCCCCTGCACACAAAGCATGCTGTGGAATACCCTTGTTACGTTTTTAGTTTGGCTTGTTTCTGTCAGTACAGGCTCTTTCCATAGGACTTCGCTGTTTACTTGGGGGAGTCAGCTCTAGTCAACAAGATGTGTTTATTCCTCTGCTGGAGACGGGGCAATAAAGCAAGAAACCTTCTCTGCAGCCGGCCAGCACATTATTTGATTCTACACATAGGGAAACTGATGGCTAGTCAGAAAACCGGATTGTCATAAACCAATAACTGTCAAAGAGACATTCACCATGCCATGTCCACAGGAACACGGGGCTATATTGTCCCGTGGTTCAACTCTGCTATAGATAATTCCACATTGTGACATCATTTGTGGAATATTTTTAGGTTATTGATGCGTCTAGCTGGTCCACAGCCTGAGATATCGATCCCCTAAGCAGGTAATCAGGTAGACCAGGCATGATTGGTATCCACGATTTCAGCACATTATGACAGAGCATAAACTGTTGGTTATTATTTCATCTGCCGAACATCCATAGAGTTATGGCATGGCATTTCCCACAATGCAATGAGGTTCACAGACAGGAAACTGTCAGGACCATGGTCATGACATCACACTGTTGGAGGGGTTTCATCATAATATCAGCCATACAGAGCCCCCTGATGATACGTTTGAGAAAAGGTAAAGATTTCTCAAGAGAAAGGGGGTATAAGCTACTGATTGGGATGACGTTCAATCCTGGGTAAGGGCCTGTTTCTATTAGATGCGGTACAAACCACCCCCCCCCCCCCCCCCCCGCGTGCGCAGGTGTCCAGAACTCAATGCACGGCAATGGAACAGTTTCCATTGCATGCGGAGCGGTGCGAAGTGATCTGAGAATCTGCAGCACGCTGCAGCTTCTCGCACAGCCGCATCCACCCCCTGTCTCGTCCGGTCACTTCCACATCGGGAGATGCGGAAGTGACGCGGCCAGCAGCGGTAGTGATGCGATGTGGCGAGGTAGCCGCATTCGCTTCACTAATCAATGGAAAAGGGCCCTTAAAGAACCTCTTTAAATGACCACTATCTCAAAAAAAGCAGGCAGTTTAAATCTAACAGAACTGACAGGTTTTGGGCCAGTCTATCTCCACATGGGGGATTCTCAGGGTTTTCTTTGTTTTCAACAGCATTTCCTGAACAACAGTTGCAAAGTCTAACTGACAAAACAGCGTGCAAGTCAATAGGGAGGCTGGCTGGTATCTGACTATTTTGGCAGTTAAACTGCTGTTCAGGAAATGCTATTGAAAACAAAGAAAACCCAGAGAATCCCCCATGAGGAGATGGACTGGCCAAAAACCTGTCAGTTCTGTCAGATTTTAACTGCTTACTTTTCTTTTTTTGCGATACAGGTCCTTTAAGACGACTTCACTTTTCTTTGGATGCTTTGGATACAGAGTGACCTTGATAGTAGAGAACCTTCAGAGGTCCTGGTTTATTTCTGTTCCCTTATATCCTCTCATTTTAAGCTGTCATTAGAGACTCAAACTGAAGGGAGGTTTGGCAAAGCTAAGAGTCTTAAAAAGGACAGCATGTAATAAAGTTCAGGGCCTGTTCCTCCCGTACATAAGAGGCGATCGCGGAAGACACATGAGTGGCATGCTAAACTCGCACACTTGTAGAAAATGTTCCAGGAATACAAAGTCGATGTCAAATCAAATTTCGCTCTGACGTCCCTCCAGGCCGGCGCTATAAGATTCAAAGCCTGATTACGTCTTGAGTCAAGTATTCCCTAAATTAAAGAGGTGATAAATTTAATCAGCTTGAAGGACGCGTGGAGGCTGACTCGCCCGTTCGCGGAGGTAATATCGCATTAACGGGCGCACTTATTCAATAAGTGATGTCTCCGGATTTTAAATTTCTGCCTCTGATTAACTTAACGGCGTTTGATGATGGCTGCAGGAAAGGGAAATGTTTTGGCAACCGGCACTGAAGTCTAATAATGAGGAGAAGGTTTCCCGAGGAGCTAATAGGAGTGTGAAGTCACTTTTTCTGTCTTACCTAAAGGGCACCTGAAGTGAGAGGGATATAGAGGATGCCATATTTATTTCCTTTTAAAGAGAGCCTGAGGTGGGCTCATGAAATAAAATTAAAAAAGTAGGCTACTTGATCCAGGGGTTGAGCAGATCAAGTTGTCTCAAAAACTGCCACTCCCCAACGCTTCTGTGGGCCGTAATGGCGCACTTTCACTTTCGTGACCTCTAGGTCATGACGCTGGAAAGAGAAATGTATTCTCTCAGCAGTGCGCAAGGAGGCGGGGGAGCAGCAGGAGGCGTGGCTAGGGAGAGAGAAACCCTGCAGGAGCTCCCCTGGTGGGCGTTTTAAGCAAGGGATCCCTCTCCCCTGTGTTTACCTCCAAGATGGCGACAAATAATGTCGCCAATCTCGGGAGGGCTGTAGTGCGGCGGTAAGGGGGGGGGGGCAGCAGAGAGCGGCGGTGGAGGGACACAGAGGCATGTCATGAGTCCCATCTGCCCTCCCCCCCCCCCCAAGAACCACCTTGGGTTCTCTTTAAAGGAAGTCTGAAGTGGCATAAGTAAAATAATAGATACTACCGGTATGCCTGGGGCTTCCTCCAGCCCCATGACCTCTGATGCCTCCCTCGCCGTCCTCCCCGGTGGCTCCGTTGTTCTGTAATCCTGCGCGGTAATTGGGCTTCATTTGCGTCAACCGGGCCACTCTGCGCACGTGCGGCCCAGCTGCGCGCGCTCCCCCATCCTGCTACTGTTGCCGGGAGAGTTCTGGGGCAGTACAGTACTGTTTGTGCCGGTGCACAATGCTCCCGGCGACAGGACCACGATGGGGACATGTGCCAGCTGTGCTTCAGTTGCACCGGCGTGACTGAAGCCCGAATACCGGGCCGAAGAAGCGGGTGGCTGTAATTGGCCGGTCTGGTGCCAGGCCCGTCTGATTGGACACATGCCAGAGCTTTCCCTCTGACTGGCAATGGTGATCTCTCACCGGTGAAGGGGTTTTTACTAGAGATGTCGTGAACACAAAATTTTCCGTGTGCGAATCTGAACGCGAACGTCTGCAAATGTTCGCAAACGTGTGAACTCCGCGAACGTCAATAGACTTCAATGGGCAGGCGAATTTTAAAACCTACAAAGACTATTTCTGCCCACAAAAGTGATGGAAAAGTTGTTTCAAGGTGTCTAACACCTGGACTGTGGCATGCCAGAGGGGGATCCATGCCAAAAGTCCCACCTAATTAGCAGAAATCACATGATGCACAGCTCTGGATGTCAGTGGGCTGTGGAGTGTCTCACACAGAGAAATGCTATAGTACTATCAGAATACAGTGACATAATAATGCACTGGAGTGGTACTGTGCCTGCAACTTAATGTAGCAACAGCAGTAGTGTGTTTGTGTGTGTGTGTGTGTGTGTGTATTTGTGTGTGTGTGTGTATTTGTGTGTGTGTGTATTTGTGTGTGTGTATACGCGTGTGTGTGTATACGTGTGTGTGTGTATACGTGTGTGTATGTGTGTGTGTGCGTGTGTATACATGCATGTGTGTGTATGTGCGTGTGTGTGTATGTGTGTGTGTATACGTGTGTGTGTGTGTGTATTTGTGTATGTGTGCGTGTATTATACATGTGTGTGTGTATACATGTGTGTGTATACGTGCGTGTGTGTGTGTGTATACGTGCGTGTGTGTGTGTATACGTGTGTGTGTGTGTGTGTGTGTGTGTGTGTGTGTGTGTGTGTGTGTGTGTGTGTGTGTGTGTGTGTGTGTCAGGGCCGGGCCGAGGCATAGGCTGGAGAGGCTCCAGCCTCAGGGCGCAGTGTAGGAGGGGGCGCACAATTCATTCAGCTGTCATTCCTAATTGTGTATGAAGCAGAAAGAAATAAGAAAAGGGGATACATAGCAGTGACTGCAAGCCAGATAACTAGATATTAAGGTGTTGGGGAGGTTGTGGGCCCTGTGGCCCTCTTAGTCTAATAGCAATCAGTGTGTGACAGCTAGTGTTGGGCGAACAGTGTTCGCCACTGTTCGGGTTCTGCAGAACATCACCCTGTTCGGGTGATGTTCGAGTTCGGCCGAACACCTGACGGTGCTCGGCCAAACCGTTCGGCCACATGGCCGAACTAAGAGCGCATGGCCGAACGTTCCCCGAACGTTCGGCTAGCGCTGTGATTGGCCGAACGGGTCACGTGGTTCGGACCCGAACGCGCTCTGATTGGCCGAACGGTCACGTGGTTCGGGTAAATAAATACCCGAACCACGTCATATCTCCGCCATTTGTCTGTGGGTTTAGCTTTGGGTAGGCAGGCAGGGTAGTTCGCGCTCCAGCCACGCTAGCCAGGGTCCCCCCTGTCATTGTGTCACTGCTGGGAACAGTAGTACACCGCTTGCTCAGCCACACTATATAGCATTCTGTTTACTGCCACTCTGTGTACCTCGCTCAGCCACACTATATAGCATTCTGTTTACTGCCACTCTGTGTCTGCTGGGAATAGTAGTACACCGCTTGCTCAGCCACACTATATAGCATTCTGTTTACTGCCACTCTGTGTACCTCGCTCAGCCACACTATATAGCATTCTGTTTACTGCCACTCTGTGTCTGCTGGGAATAGTGGTACACCGCTCGCTCAGCCACACTATATAGCATTCTGTTCACTGTTCTGTGTCTGTTTGGAATAGTGGTACACCGCTCGCTCAGCCACACTATATAGCATTCTGTTTACTGTTCTGTGTCTGCTGGGAATAGTGGTACACCGCTCGCTCAGCCACACTATATAGCATTCTGTTTACTGTTCTGTGTCTGCTGGGAATAGTGGTACACCGCTCGCTCAGCCACACTATATAGCATTCTGTTTACTGTTCTGTGTCTGCTGGGAACAGTAGTACACCGCTCGCTCAGCCAGAGTATATAGCATTGTGTTTACTGCCACTCTGTGTACACCGCTCAGCCAGACTATATACCATTGTTTACTGACACTCTGTGTACACCGCTCAGCCAGACTATATACCATTGTTTACTGACACTCTGTGTACACCGCTCAGCCAGACTATATACCATTGTTTACTGCCACTCTGATTCTGCTGGGAACAGTAGTACACCGCTCGCTCAGCCAGACTATATAGCATTGTGTTTACTGCCACTCTGTGTACACCGCTCAGCCAGACTATATACCATTGTTTACTGACACTCTGTGTACACCGCTCAGCCAGACTATATACCATTGTTTACTGAAACTCTGTGTACACCGCTCAGCCAGACTATATACCATTGTTTACTGCCACTCTGATTCTGCTGGGAACAGTAGTACACCGCTCGCTCAGCCAGACTATATACCATTGTTTACTGACACTATATAGCAGACTATATAGCATTGTGTGTACACCGCTCAGCCAGACTATATACCATTGTTTACTGACACTCTGTGTACACCGCTCAGCCAGACTATATACCATTGTTTACTGCCACTCTGATTCTGCTGGGAACAGTAGTACACCGCTCGCTCAGCCAGACTATATACCATTGTTTACTGACACTCTGTGTACACCGCTCAGCCAGACTATATACCATTGTTTACTGCCACTCTGATTCTGCTGGGAACAGTAGTACACCGCTCGCTCAGCCAGACTATATACCATTGTTTACTGCCACTCTGATTCTGCTGGGAACAGTAGTACACCGCTCGCTCAGCCAGACTATATACCATTGTTTACTGACACTCTGTGTACACCGCTCAGCCAGACTATATACCATTGTTTACTGCCACTCTGATTCTGCTGGGAACAGTAGTACACCGCTCGCTCAGCCAGACTATATAGCATTGTGTTTACTGCCACTCTGTGTACACCGCTCAGCCACACTATATAGCATTGCGTACTCTGCCAGTCAGTGTGTATATTGCTGGGATCAGTAATACTCCACTCACCGTCAACCACTATATGAGCTCAACATGAGTTCCCCAGAGACCTCCGCTGTGAGCAGCACTCCCAACAACAGCAACAGCCAACGCCCCACGCAAGCTATAACATCCACCCCAGCAGCCAGTGGTCAGCAGCAGCCCTCCCCGGAGGAGAACGTTGTGTCCATCAGTCCGTCGCCAGAGCGATTAATGAGGGCTGCCATTGAGGAGATGATGGGGCCTGATGTGGAGGAGGAGGTCTGGCTCAGGCTAGTGTTGGGCGAACATCTAGATGTTCGGGTTCGGGCCGAACAGGCCGAACATGGCCGCGATGTTCGGGTGTTCGACCCGAACTCCGAACATAATGGAAGTCAATGGGGACCCGAACTTTTGTGGTTTGTAAAGCCTCCTTACATGCTACATACCCCAAATTTACAGGGTATGTGCACCTTGGGAGTGGGTACAAGAGGAAAAAAAAATTTAGCAAAAAGAGCTTATAGTTTTTGAGAAAATCGATTTTAAAGTTTCAAAGGGAAAACTGTCTTTTAAATGCGGGAAATGTCTGTTTTCTTTGCACAGGTAACATGCTTTTTGTCGGCATGCAGTCATAAATGTAATACATATAAGAGGTTCCAGGAAAAGGGACCGGTAATGCTAACCCAGCAGCAGCACACGTGATGGAACAGGAGGAGGGTGGCGCAGGAGGAGAAGGCCACGCTTTGAGACACAACAACCCAGGCCTTGCATGAGGACAAGAAGCGTGCGGATAGCATGCTTTGTACCACCATGCAGTCATAAATGTAATAAAGATAAGTGGTTCAATAAACAGGGACCACGCGGCAACGCTAACCCAGCAGCAGCACACGTGATGGAACAGGAGGAGGCGCAGGAGGAGAAGGCCACGCTTTGTGAGACACAACAACCCAGGCCTTGCATGAGGACAAAAAGCGTGCGGATAGCATGCTTTGTACCGCCATGTAGTCATAAATGTAATAAAGATAAGAGGTTCAATAAACAGGGACCACGCGGCAACGCTAACCCAGCAGCAGCAGCAGCAGCAGCACACGTGATGGAACAGGAGGAGGCGCAGGAGGAGAAGGCCACGCTTTGTGAGACACAACAACCCAGGCCTTGCATGAGGACAAAAAGCGTGCGGATAGCATGCTTTGTACCGCCATGTAGTCATAAATGTAATAAAGATAAGAGGTTCAATAAACAGGGACCACGCGGCAACGGTAACCCAGCAGCAGCAGCAGCAGCAGCAGCACACGTGATGGAACAGGAGGAGGCGCAGGAGGAGAAGGCCACGCTTTGTGAGACACAACAACCCAGGCCTTGCATGAGGACAAAAAGCGTGCGGATAGCATGCTTTGTACCGCCATGTAGTCATAAATGTAATAAAGATAAGAGGTTCCATAAACAGGGACCACGCGGCAACGGTAACCCAGCAGCAGCAGCAGCAGCAGCAGCACACGTGATGGAACAGGAGGAGGCGCAGGAGGAGAAGGCCACGCTTTGTGAGACACAACAACCCAGGCCTTGCATGAGGACAAAAAGCGTGCGGATAGCATGCTTTGTACCGCCATGTAGTCATAAATGTAATAAAGATAAGAGGTTCCATAAACAGGGACCGGCAACGGTAACCCAGCAGCAGCAGCAGCAGCAGCAGCAGCAGCACACGTGATGGAACAGGAGGAGGCGCAGGAGGAGAAGGCCACGCTTTGTGAGACACAACAACCCAGGCCTTGCATGAGGACAAAAAGCGTGCGGATATAGCAGCAATGCTTTTTGCCGCCATGCAGTCATAAATGTAATACAGATGAGAGGTTCAATAAACAGGGACCGGAAACGCTAAACCATCCCAGATGTTCATCGGTCATGTTACTTGGTTGGGGTCCAGGAGTGTTGCGTAGTCGTTTCCAATCCAGGATTGATTCATTTTAATTTGAGTCAGACGGTCTGCATTTTCTGTGGAGAGGCGGATACGCCGATCTGTGATGATGCCTCCGGCAGCAGTGAAACAGCGTTCCGACATAACGCTGGCTGCCGGGCAAGCCAGCACCTCTATTGCGTACATTGCCAGTTCGTGCCAGGTGTCTAGCTTCATGCCCGGTTTCAGGTCCAGCGGTGCCAGCCACAAATCCGTCTGTTCCTTTATTCCCCTCCAAATTTCCTCCCCTGTGTGCTGCTTATCCCCAAGGCAGATCAGCTTCAGCAACGCTTGCTGACGCATGCCAACAGCTGTGCTGCACTGCTTCCACGATCCTACTGCTGCTGGTGCTGGGTTAGCATTTCCGGATGAGGTACAGCTTTGAGATGCGTTGGAGGAGAAGGAGTCAGAGAGGTAGGTGCTGCTGTTGTTATCCAGCTGTTTGCGGCGTGGGCAACACCCGCGCCGTAGCAGGTGAGGAATCGCTGCCAGGCTCCACAAGGTTCACCCAGTGCGCGGTAAGGGAGATGTATCGACCCTGGCCGAACGCACTCGTCCAGGTGTCAGTGGTGAGGTGAACCTTGCAGGCAACGGCATTCTTCAAGCTTCGGGTTATTTAGCTGACCACGTGCTCATGCAACTCAGGCACTGCAGAGCGCGCAAAGTGGTAGCGGCTGGGAACAACGTAACGTGGGATGGCCACTGACATCATGCCCTTGAAGCTGTTTGTCTCCACCACTCGATATGGCAGCATTTCGCAGGCCAGAAGCTTGGCTATGCTGGCTGGCTGTTACTGCCACGGCCCGGGGGTCATTTGCTGGCAATTTCCTCTTGTGCTCAAACATCTCAGAGACAGACAACTCAACCGTAGCGCTGCACACCGAAGGGCTGTTGGTTGTTGTGTTTGATGAACACTGGGAGACCTCAAGAGCACTAGTCCGGAAAGTGACAGTGTCAGCATCGTCTGATGTTTGTGAATGTTGTGAACCACGCAATGGCTGGGCTACTGCTGCTGCTGAGGCGGGTCTGGTGGTGAGTCTGGTGAACCCAAGGGAGGCAGTGTTGCTGGTGGTACCCTGTCCTGCCGCGTTTGCCCACAGAGTGGGATGTTTGGATAGAATGTGGCGGCTCATGCTGGTGGTGGAGAGGTTGTTAATACTTTTCCCCCTGCTCAGGCGGGTCTTGCACACCTTGCAAATCGCCATGGTAACATCCTCAGTGCAGTCTTCAAAGAAAGCCCAGACTTTAACTGGCTGAGGACTCGGACCTCGTGCGTGATGTGCTGGTGCTGCTTAACCCACTGCTGGACGCTTGAGAGGTCATCCAAGTAATTATCTGGTCCTGTTCTTTTGGATCTGTGAGGGTTGTTGTCCTGGACAACATGGGCAGTATTGAGTGGGTTTTCTTGGGTGCTCCCCTGTGGCCTGTACGTGAACCGTCAGGGGAAACACCTCTTCCCTTGCCCCTCCCTCTTTCACCGGATTTCTTCCTCATTTCACTTATCCTTAAAGTACACGCTGACTGGCAGCAGTACAGTGGCAGTACAGAAATGCTATACAGTGGTGGGTGAGCGGTGTACCACTATTGTCAGCAGTGACACAGAGCACAATGCTATACAGTGGCGGGTGAGCGGTGTACTACTGTTCCCAGCAGACACAGAGTGGAAGTAAACACAATGCTATATAGTGTGGCTGAGCCGTGTACACAGAGTGGCATTAAACACAATGCTATATAGTCTGCTATATAGTCACCCCGAACAGGGTGATGTTCTGCAGAACCCGAACAGTGGCAAACACTGTTCGCCCAACACTACTGGGAGGGAACGCAGATTTTAGTACCTAAACACACGATACAACATGTTTTCCGGGGTCGGACTCTGAGGCACATACAGATGGTCCCGATCATCATCCTCATCATACAACTCTTCTCCTGAGTCTGACCCACCCACCACCTCTGCCACCCCAACATCCCCAGACACAGACCCCTCATCGTCCTCAACATTAACTTGGGATGCTGGCCTGAGCCAGACCTCCTCCTCCACATCAGGCCCCATCATCTCCTCAATGGCAGCCCTCATTAATCGCTCTGGCGACGGACTGATGGACACAACGTTCTCCTCCGGGGAGGGCTGCTGCTGACCACTGGCTGCTGGGGTGGATGTTATAGCTTGCGTGGGGCGTTGGCTGTTGCTGTTGTTGGGAGTGCTGCTCACAGCGGAGGTCTCTGGGGAACTCATGTTGAGCTCATATAGTGGTTGACGGTGAGTGGAGTATTACTGATCCCAGCAATATACACACTGACTGGCAGAGTACGCAATGCTATATAGTGTGGCTGAGCGGTGTACACAGAGTGGCAGTAAACACAATGCTATATAGTCTGGCTGAGCGAGCGGTGTACTACTGTTCCCAGCAGAATCAGAGTGGCAGTAAACAATGGTATATAGTCTGGCTGAGCGGTGTACACAGAGTGTCAGTAAACAATGGTATATAGTCTGGCTGAGCGAGCGGTGTACTACTGTTCCCAGCAGAATCAGAGTGGCAGTAAACAATGGTATATAGTCTGGCTGAGCGGTGTACACAGAGTGTCAGTAAACAATGGTATATAGTCTGGCTGAGCGGTGTACACACAATGCTATATAGTCTGCTATATAGTGTCAGTAAACAATGGTATATAGTCTGGCTGAGCGAGCGGTGTACTACTGTTCCCAGCAGAATCAGAGTGGCAGTAAACAATGGTATATAGTCTGGCTGAGCGGTGTACACAGAGTGTCAGTAAACAATGGTATATAGTCTGGCTGAGCGAGCGGTGTACTACTGTTCCCAGCAGAATCAGAGTGGCAGTAAACAATGGTATATAGTCTGGCTGAGCGGTGTA
Source organism: Hyperolius riggenbachi (assembly GCF_040937935.1). Lineage (NCBI taxonomy): Eukaryota > Metazoa > Chordata > Amphibia > Anura > Hyperoliidae > Hyperolius > Hyperolius riggenbachi. The sequence goes on from NC_090648.1 coordinate 505,700,664, forward strand.
CACAGAGTGTCAGTAAACAATGGTATATAGTCTGGCTGAGCGAGCGGTGTACTACTGTTCCCAGCAGAATCAGAGTGGCAGTAAACAATGGTATATAGTCTGGCTGAGCGGTGTACACAGAGTGTCAGTAAACAATGGTATATAGTCTGGCTGAGCGGTGTACACACAATGCTATATAGTCTGCTATATAGTGTCAGTAAACAATGGTATATAGTCTGGCTGAGCGAGCGGTGTACTACTGTTCCCAGCAGAATCAGAGTGGCAGTAAACAATGGTATATAGTCTGGCTGAGCGGTGTACACAGAGTTTCAGTAAACAATGGTATATAGTCTGGCTGAGCGGTGTACACAGAGTGTCAGTAAACAATGGTATATAGTCTGGCTGAGCGGTGTACACAGAGTGGCAGTAAACACAATGCTATATAGTCTGGCTGAGCGAGCGGTGTACTACTGTTCCCAGCAGAATCAGAGTGGCAGTAAACAATGGTATATAGTCTGGCTGAGCGGTGTACACAGAGTGTCAGTAAACAATGGTATATAGTCTGGCTGAGCGGTGTACACAGAGTGTCAGTAAACAATGGTATATAGTCTGGCTGAGCGGTGTACACAGAGTGGCAGTAAACACAATGCTATATACTCTGGCTGAGCGAGCGGTGTACTACTGTTCCCAGCAGACACAGAACAGTGAACAGAATGCTATATAGTGTGGCTGAGCGAGCGGTGTACCACTATTCCCAGCAGACACAGAACAGTGAACAGAATGCTATATAGTGTGGCTGAGCGGGCAGTGTACCACTATTCCCAGCAGACACAGAACAGTGAACAGAATGCTATATAGTGTGGATGAGCGAGCGGTGTACCACTATTCCCAGCAGACACAGAACAGTAAACAGAATGCTATATAGTGTGGCTGAGCGAGCGGTGTACCACTATTCCCAGCAGACACAGAACAGTGAACAGAATGCTATATAGTGTGGCTGAGCGAGCGGTGTACCACTATTCCCAGCAGACACAGAACAGTGCACAGAATGCTATATAGTGTGGCTGAGCGAGCGGTGTACCACTATTCCCAGCAGACACAGAACAGTAAACAGAATGCTATATAGTGTGGCTGAGCGAGCGGTGTACCACTATTCCCAGCAGACACAGAACAGTAAACAGAATGCTATATAGTGTGGCTGAGCGAGCGGTGTACCACTATTCCAAGCAGACACAGAACAGTGAACAGAATGCTATATAGTGTGGCTGAGCGAGCGGTGTACCACTATTCCCAGCAGACACAGAGTGGCAGTAAACAGAATGCTATATAGTGTGGCTGAGCGAGGTACACAGAGTGGCAGTAAACAGAATGCTATATAGTGTGGCTGAGCAAGCGGTGTACTACTATTCCCAGCAGACACAGAGTGGCAGTAAACAGAATGCTATATAGTGTGGCTGAGCGAGGTACACAGAGTGGCAGTAAACAGAATGCTATATAGTGTGGCTGAGCAAGCGGTGTACTACTGTTCCCAGCAGTGACACAATGACAGGGGGGACCCTGGCTAGCGTGGCTGGAGCGCGAACTACCCTGCCTGCCTACCCAAAGCTAAACCCACAGACAAATGGCGGAGATATGACGTGGTTCGGGTATTTATTTACCCGAACCACGTGACCGTTCGGCCAATCAGAGCGCGTTCGGGTCCGAACCACGTGACCCGTTCGGCCAATCACAGCGCTAGCCGAACGTTCGGGGAACGTTCGGCCATGCGCTCTTAGTTCGGCCATATGGCCGAACGGTTTGGCCGAGCACCGTCAGGTGTTCGGCCGAACTCGAACATCACCCGAACAGGGTGATGTTCTGCAGAACCCGAACAGTGGCGAACACTGTTCGCCCAACACTAGCTCAGGCCAGCATCCCAAGTTAATGTTGAGGACGATGAGGGGTCTGTGTCTGGGGATGTTGGGGTGGCAGAGGTGGTGGGTGGGTCAGACTCAGGAGAAGAGTTGTATGATGAGGATGATGATCGGGACCATCTGTATGTGCCTCAGAGTCCGACCCCGGAAAACATGTTGTATCGTGTGTTTAGGTACTAAAATCTGCGTTCCCTCCCAGTAGTGTTGGGCGAACAGTGTTTGCCACTGTTTGGGTTCTGCAGAACATCACCCTGTTCGGGGTGACTATATAGCAGACTATATAGCATTGTGTTTAATGCCACTCTGTGTACACGGCTCAGCCACACTATATAGCATTGTGTTTACTTCCACTCTGTGTCTGCTGGGAACAGTAGTACACCGCTCACCCGCCACTGTATAGCATTGTGCTCTGTGTCACTGCTGACAATAGTGGTACACCGCTCACCCACCACTGTATAGCATTTCTGTACTGCCACTGTACTGCTGCCAGTCAGCGTGTACTTTAAGGATAAGTGAAATGAGGAAGAAATCCGGTGAAAGAGGGATGGGCAAGGGAAGAGGTGTTTCCCCTGACGGTTCACGTACAGGCCACAGGGGAGCACCCAAGAAAACCCACTCAATACTGCCCATGTTGTCCAGGACAACAACCCTCACAGATCCAAAAGAACAGGACCAGATAATTACTTGGATGACCTCTCAAGCGTCCAGCAGTGGGTTAAGCAGCACCAGCACATCACGCACGAGGTCCGAGTCCTCAGCCAGTTAAAGTCTGGGCTTTCTTTGAAGACTGCACTGAGGATGTTACCATGGCGATTTGCAAGGTGTGCAAGACCCGCCTGAGCAGGGGGAAAAGTATTAACAACCTCTCCACCACCAGCATGAGCCGCCACATTCTATCCAAACATCCCACTCTGTGGGCAAACGCGGCAGGACAGGGTACCACCAGCAACACTGCCTCCCTTGGGTTCACCAGACTCACCACCAGACCCGCCTCAGCAGCAGCAGTAGCCCAGCCATTGCGTTGTTCACAACATTCACAAACATCAGACGATGCTGACACTGTCACTTTCCGGACTAGTGCTCTTGAGGTCTCCCAGTGTTCATCAAAC